>NC_041223.1:19273078-19308944 GCF_002837175.3 Physeter macrocephalus | reverse complement strand
CGGGTTGTTTGTTTTTTTGATATTGAGCTCCATGAGCTGTTTGTATATTTTGGAGATTAATCCTTTGTCCATTGTTTCATTTGAAAATATTTTCTCCCATTCTGAGGGTTGTCTTTTCATGTTGTTTATGGTTTCCTTTGCTGTGCAAAAGCTTTTAAGTTTAATTAGATCCCATTTGTTTACTTTTGTTTTTATTTTCATTACTCTAGGAGGTAGGTCAAAAAAGATCTTGCTGTGGTTTTGTCAAAGAGTGTTTTTCCTATGTTTTCCTCTAAGAGTTTTATAGTGTTTGGTCTTACATTTAGGTCTTTAGTCCATTTGGATCTGTATCCTTTTCCTGTAACAAACTGTAACCATAAATGTAACAGGTTTTTGCATCCCACAGGTCATTCAGGTGAATCATCGAGGCTTGCACAACACAATATTGTGCAAGACAGTTCTATCCATTAATTTAAAATGGCACTTCAGAAATATTTCCTAAATGCTCCTAAAGCCAACAAGATGTTTTTAAAAATTAAAAGCCTAATATGTATAATTTCTTCAAATTACGTTGAGAAAAAAATACAATCTACTAAAAGTAGATCCTATCCTTAGACCATCTGAAATATTTTTATACCTATTATCAATTTTTCAATTTTTAGTGATTCCAGATAAATTAGAATCAAGATTGAAGTAATTGCTTTTTCTCTCATTGGTTTATTAGCATAATACTCACTTGGTAAAAATCTCCCAAAGAAATATCATTATATACCTTCAAAGAATATTATTTGGAAGACCCAACAAATGCCATATATACTTTATATATATTATCTTTGGTTTTTAATTTTCAGTACAACAAGGTGATGTATTACTAACCTTGCTTTACACAGGCATAATTTGTTTCATTGTGCTTCATTTTATTGTGCTTTGCAGATATTGTGTTTTTTACAAATTGAATGTGGTATTAAGTCTACCACTGCCATTTTTCCAATAGCATTTGCTCACATTGTGTCTCTGTGTCACATTTTGGTAATTCTTGTAATATTACAAACATTTTCATTATTATTTTATTAGTTACAGTGATCCGTGATCAGTTACCTTTGATATTACTCTTGTAATTGTTTTGGAGTGCCATAAACTGTGCTCACGTAAAATGGCAGACTTAATTGATAAATATTTTGTGTGTTCTGACTATTCTACTGACTGGCTATTTTCCAGCCTCTCTCCCTCTTCTGGGACCTCCTTATTCCCTGATACATAACAGTATTAAAATTAAGCCAGATAAAAACCCTACAATGGCCTCTAAGAGTTCAAGTGAAAGGAAGGGTCACATGTCTCACACTTTAAGTCAAAAGTTAGAAATGATTAAGTTTAGTGAGGAAGGCATATCAAAATCCAAGATAGGCCAAAAGCTAGGCATCTTGCACCAAACAGCCAAATTGTGAATGCAAAGAAAAACTACTTGAAAGAAATGGAAAGTGCTCTTCCAGAGAACACATGAATGATATGAAAGTGAAAGAGCCTTATTGCTAATATGGAGAAAGTGTTAGTGGTCTGGACAGAAGATCAAAACAGCCACAATATTCTCCTTAAACCTACATCAGAGCAAAGCCCTAATTCTCTTCAATCTATGAAGGCTGAGAGAGTGAGGAAGCCACAGAAAAAAAGTCTGAAACTAGCAGAGGTTGGTTCATGAGGTTTAAGGAGAAAAGCCAGCTCCATAACGTAAAAGTGCAAGTTGAAGAAGCAAGAGATGAGTAGAAGCTGCAGCAAGTTATCCAGAAGATGTAGCTAAGATAGGTAATGAAGTTGCCTACACTAAACAACAGATTTTCAACATAGACAAAACAGCCTTCTTGGAAGACGATTCCAACTGTGACTTACATAGCTAGAGAGAAGTCAATGCCTGGCTTCAAAGCTTCAGAGGAAAGGCTCACTCTCTTCTTAGGGGCTAATGTAGCTGGTGACTTTAAGTTGAAGCCAATGCTCATTTATTATTGTGAAAATCCTAGGGCCCTTGAGAATTATACTAAATCTACTTTGCTTGTGCTCTGTAAACGGAACAACAAAGCCTGGATGATAGCACATTTGTTTACAACATGGTTTATGGAATATTTTAAGCCACTCTTTAGACATACTGCTCAGGAAAAAAGATTTCTTTCAAAACATTACTGCTTGTTGACAATGCATCTTGGTCACCCAAGAGCTCTGATAGAGATGTGCAATGGCATTAATGTTGTTTTCATGCCTGTTAACACAACATTCATTCTGCAGCCCATAGATCAAGGAGTAATTTTTACTTTAAAGCCTTATTATTTAAGAAATACGTTTTCTAAGGCTATCACTGCCACAGACAGTGATTCCTCTGACGGATCTTGGCAAAGTTGATTGAAAACCTTCTGGGAAGAATTCACCATTCTAGATGCCATTAAGAACATTTGTAATTCATGGGAAGAGGTCAAAATATCAAAATTAACAGGAGTTTGAAAAAAGTTGATTCCAGCCCTCATGGATGACTTTGAGGGGTTCAAGACTTCAGTGGAGGAAGTCACTGCTGTTGTGGTAGAAACTGCAAGAGAACTAAAATTAGAAGTGGAGCCAGAATATGTGATTGAACTGCTGCAATCTCATGATAAAACTTTAATGGATGAGGAATTGCTTCTTATAAATGAGCAGAGAAAGTGGTTTTTTGAGATGGAATCTACTCCTGGTGAAGATGCTGGGAAGATTGTTGAAATGACAACAAAGGATTTAGAATATTACATAAACTTAGTTGATAAAGCAGTGGCAGGGTTTGAGCAGATTGACTGCAATTTTGAAAGAAGTTCTACTGTGGGTAAAATGCCACCAAACAACATTGTATGCCATTGAAAAATTGTTCATAAAAGGAAGAGTCAATTGATGTGGCAAACTTCATTGTTGTCGTATTTTAAGAAATTGCAGCAGCCATCCCAGGCTTCAACAGCCCCCACCCTGACCAGTCAGCAGCCATCAGCATCGAGGCAAGACCCTCCACCAGCAAAAAGATGACAACTCGTTGAAGACTGAGATGATGATTCGCATTTTTAGCAATAAAGTGTTTTTTAGTTAATTGTTCATTTAGACATAATGCTCTTGCATACTTATTAGACTCCTGTATATTGTAAACATAACTATTATATGCACTGGGAAACGAAAAATTTGTGTACTCACTTTATTGTGATATTTGCTTTATTGTGGTGGTCTGGAACTGACTCTGAGGTATGCCTGTATTTGAGAAAAATTTGGCTTAGAAAGTTAAAGAAATTACACAGGTCATACAGCTGGAAAGTGGCAGAGGTAATATTTGGAATTAAGTTTATACTGTTCTATTACAATATAAATTAATTCTTAATGATGTTACCTATTCCTTGTCTAGCAATGGACAGAGTAAATGACTTGTACATTTTATTTCTGCCTTAAATATTTAATGGAAATCACCAATGAAGTTGTCTAGGACTACAGTTTTCTTTGTGGGAATATTTTTAATTAGTTAATTAAAATTAATTTTTATTAACAGATATAGGACCATTTAAAAAGTTCCCTCTTGTGTCTGTTTTCCTATTCTGTGTCTATTGAGAAATTTTCCAATTTCTTCTAAGCTGTCAACTTTATTGGCAAATGATTTTTTTTTTTAACAAAACCCTGCCAGTACTGTTTTAGAAGTGTTTTTTTTAATTAATTATTTAATTAATTTATTTATATTTGGCTGTGTTTGGTCTTCTGTTGCTGCGTGCCGGCTTTCTCTAGTTGTGAGCAGGGAATACTCTTCATCACAGTATGTGGGCTTCTCATTGTGGTGGCTTCTCTTGTTGCGGAGCACAGGCTCTAGGCGCATGGACTTCAGTGGTTGCAGCACGTGGGCTTCCGTAGTTGTGGCATGCAGGCTCAGTAGTTGTGGCTCGCAGGCTCTAGAGCACAGGCTCAGTGGTCTTACTGGTACACGATTTTTTAGAATAATTTCTTATCCTTTTAATGTCTGCAGAATCTGTAGTGATATTTCTTTTTTTCATTGCTGCCGTTGGTGATATATAGTCTCTCTATATTGATTTTTCAGACAATCATGTTTTTTTTTTTCTATTTTTCTTTATTATTTGTGCTTGTACCTCAGTTACTTCCTTTCTTCTACATATTTTTGATTCAGTGTGACATTCATATGCTAGTTTACAAAAGTGGAAACATATTACTTTTTAATCTTTCTGTTTTTCTTTCATATATTCTTAGAGATATAAATATGCTTCTACCACTGCTTTAATTACATCCCATAAAATTGACTATGTTGTGTTTTAGTTATCATTCAGTTAAAAATCTTCTAATTACTCATGTGATTTATTCTTTAATTTATGGATTATTTATAAGTGTGTTGCTTAATATCAAATATTTGGTGATTTTCCACACTTCCAATTGTTATTGATTTCTAAATTTAATTCTACTATGGCTAGAAAACATTATCTGTATTACTTGGAGTTTTATTGCAGTTGATGCATGTGGCCTAGAAGTGGTCTACCTTGGTGTTTCATGTGCACTGAAAATAATGTGTTATCTGCATTTGTTTGATATAATATTTTATAAATGTCTGTTGGGATAAATTTGGTTGATATTATTTGTCATTATTTTACATTCTTGCTAAGTTTTTGTCTACTTTTTCTATCAGTAACTGAGAGAGGACTTTTAAAATATATAACTATATTTGTGGATTTGTATGTTCTCCCTTTACTTCTGTCAGTTTTGCTTCATGTATTTGGAAACTTTGTTATTATCATTGTTATGTGTACTTGGTCAATCAACAGTTTTATCATTATAAAATATCCTGCTTCATTTGGGGGGAATATTCCTTGTTCCAAAGTCTACTTTGACTGATATTAATATACAGTTGACTTTTCAACAACACGAGTTTGAAATGCATGGGTCCACTTACATGCAGATATTTTTCAATAAATACATTCTACAGTACCACACAATCTGTGGTTGGTTGAGTCTGTGGATGCAGAACCACAGATACAGAAGGTCAATTGTGAAGTTATACACAGATTTTCAACAGAGCAAGGGTCGGTGCCCCCAGCTCCCATGTTGTTCAAGGTTTAATTGTAGCTTTTTATGCTTACTATTTGTATGATATATATTTTTAGTCTTTTTGCCCTCAACCTATTTTAAGCTTTATATTTAAAGTGAATTTTTAAAGACAACTTAGAGTAACATCTTATTTTTAAAATAAAAACTAACAATAATTTCCTGTTAATTAGAGTGTTGTCTCCTTGTACATTTAATACAACTATAGATATGGTTTGGTTAAAGTCTACTACTTTGTTAAATGTTTTCTATTTGTCCTCTTTGTTCTTTGTTTCTTTTTAAAAATTTAAAGTTAACTAAAAAAAATTGGTAGACTATACATAACATAAAATTTACCATTTAAAAGTTCCTCCTTCTTTGGAATGAAATATTTTTTTGCATTCCATTTTATTCCCTCTATTGACTTTTTGTTATGCCTATTTTTAAAGTGATTGTTCTAGGGATTAAAATGTGCACCTTTAATTTGTCACAGTCTACCTTAATTTAACTTTATAATACTTCCTGTATACTCTTAGAACCTTAAGACAGTATACTTCTATTTTCCCATGTCCCATTCTTCATTATATTTTTCTCATATAACCAACTCCTACATATGTTATGACTTTCCCCTATACATTGTTGCTATTTTTGTTTTAATAGTCAATTGTTTCTTAAAGATATAAAAGACAGAAAAAAAAGCCTTATACATTTTCCCACATACTTTCCATCTCTGGAAATCTTTATTTCTTTGTATATATCCAGGTGGTTTAATTATTTTCTTTTCAGCCTGAAAAACTTCACTTAACATTATTTGTGATTGAGGTCTGTTGGTGATAAATTCTCTTGCCAAAAAAACTTATTCTACTTATCTAAAAAGACTTTTAGGAACTTTTTAGTTTATGAAGTCCCACTTGTTTATTTTTGCTTTTGTTGCCTGTGCTTTTGTGTCATATCCAAAAACTCCTTGTCAAGACAAATATCAAGGAGATTTTTCCCTATATCTTCTTCTGGAGTTTCACAGTTTCAGGTGTTACACTTAAGTCTTTAACCCATTTGGAATTAATTTCTGTGAGTGGTGTAAGTTAGAGTTCTAGTTTCATTCTTTTGCATGTAGATATCCAGTTTTCATACCACTGTTTATTGAAGAGACTATTCTTTCCCCATTGTGTGTTCTTGGTGCCCTTGTAAAAGATTAGTTGACAGTATATGCATGGATTTATATCTGGGCTCTCAATGCTGTTCCAATGGTCTATGAGTCTATTTTGATACCATACCATACTGTTCTGATTGTTATAACTTTATAGTATAGTTTGAAATCAAAAAGTGTGCTGCCTTCAGCTTTATTCTTCTTCATAAAAATTGCTTTAGCAATCTGATGTCCTTTGTGTTTCCATTTTAGGATTGTTTCTTCTATTTCTATGAAAAATGCCAATGTACTTTTGATAGGGACTGCATTAAATCTGTATCACTTTGGGTGGTATGGACATTTTAACAATATTAATTCTTCTAATCCATGAGCATGGAATATCTTTCCATTTGTTTGTGAAAACATTCAAATAGTCAATAGGTACATAAAATGGTGTTCAACATTACTAATCATCAGGGAAATGCAAATCAAAACCACAGTGAGATACCACTTCATGCCTGTTAGGATAACTTTTATGACAAAGACAACAGATTTGGCAAGGTTATAGAGAAAAGGGAACTCTTGTCTATTATTGGTGGGAATGTAAATTGATACAGCTGCTATGTAAACAGTATGAAGTTTCCTCAAAAAAATTAAAAATAGAACTACTATATAATCCAACAATCCCATTACTGGGTATATATCTGAAGGAAAGGAAATCACTACCTCAAAAAGATCTGCACCCCCATGTTTATTAAAACACTATTTACAATATACAATGTATGAAAACAATGCGTTCTTCAATGGACGAATGGATAAAAAAGATGTGGTACATACATATACTATGGGATATTATTTAGTCATTATAAAGAAGGAAAGCTTGCCAAAAACATGGATGAATTTAGAGGACATTATGCTAAGTGAAACTGGCAAGACAGAAAAAGACAAATACTGTATGATCTCACTTATGTGTAGAATGTTAAAAAAAAAAGTTGAAGTTGAAGTCATGGAGAGTATAATGGTGGTTATCAGAAGTTGAGGGTAGGCAGGGATGGAGAGTTGCTGGACAACATGTACAAGCTTCAGTTATAAAATGAGTAAGCTCTTGGAATCTAATTACAGCATGTGCCTATAATTAATAATATTGTGTTGTGTAGTTGAAATTTGCTAAAAGAGTAGACCTTAAGCATTTTCATTACACACACACAAAAGATGACTATGTGAGGTGATGGATAATTAATCTAATTGTGGTAATCATTTCACAAAGTATAAGTGTGTCAAATCATCTTTTCATACTTTAAATATATACAATTTTATTTGTCAATTATACATTAATGAAGCTGAACAAGTTAAAAACAAAATAAATGCAATGCATGATCCCAGATTAGTCCTGGGTTTAAAACAAACAGTAAAATGACATAGTTGGGGAAATTTAAATTGCATTTCAGATTTATTACTTGATAAAGTCTCAAGATTAAAATTTCTGATCATTGTATTTTGGTTACAAAGGAGAATGTTCTTATATTCCGAGACACCTGATATTTATGGATAAAGTGTCATGATATCTTAAATTAACTCAGTTCAGGGGAAAAACAGATAAAGAAAAGTGAGTCAAAATGCTGACAACTAGTGACTCTAGATGAAGAGCATTTGTATTGAGGGTTCGTTGTACTAGTCTTGCAACTCTTCTGTGAGTTTGAATTTTTTTCAAAATAAAAATTTGGGGAAAATACCTTCAGTTCATCTTTTTTATACTAGATGTAGGAATCTATGTGAATTTTTTTTTCTCATTACCTGTCTTCTGCCTTGTGACATTGGCATGCTCATTCTTATTATTGTTCACCAGTATGTAATGGGTCTATTTTTCTCTGGCTGTTTTCAGAGATTCTCCTTTGTTTGGTTTACAGCAATTTGATGTGACTAGGTGTGGTTTTCTTTGTATTTATCCTTTGTATTTTGTTGAGCTTCTTCAAAGCGTGAGTGGATTTTTTTTATCAGATTTGAGAATTTTCATTATTACTTATTCAAATATGTTTACCATTCCCATCCCTCTCATTTCCTTCTTGGACCTCAGTTACTTGTATATTAGACATTTTAGTATTGTCTCACATTTCTCTGAAGCTATGTTATTTATTTATTTTGGTCTTCCTTCACTCTACGCTTTATAGTTCAGTGTCTATAGCCGTGTCTTCAAGCTCACTTTTTTCTCCCTTTTGCCATGTCTAATCTTCTGTTAAACTCATCCAATGAATTTTTTAAATTCTGGTATTATATTTTCAGTCCTAGAATTTACATTTGTTTCTTTTTTATAGTTGCCATTTCTCTTCTTAAATTCCTTGGGAGCTTCCTCATTATGTTCATCTTTTCTTACAAATACTTTTAAGGTCCTTGTCTACAAATTCCAATATTGGTGTCATTAGCAGGCTCTTTTCTTCTGCTTATGTGTCACATTTTCCTGTTTCTGCACATAGCTAGTATTTTTTGTTCTTTATTGTAAGCAGGTCATTACTGTTACATTGTTGAGTTTCTGGATTTTGTCTTTGAGTTGTTCTATCAGCTAGGTAATTTAGTCATGGATCAGCTTTATCCTTTTAAGGTTTGCTTTTAGACTTTATTAGGGTAAAGATAGAGCAGGAATTCTTGACTGCACTATTGACAGTTTGGACTGGGAAATTATTTGTTTTGTTTAGTTTAGCATCCCTGTGCAATTTAACATTCCTGTTCTCTACCCACTAGATGCCAGTCACACTCCCCCACCAAACATAACAAATACCAAGGTCTCTAAATATTGCCAAAGGTCCCCTGGGAAGGGGTCAAAATCACCCTAGTTGAGAACCACTGATCTAGAGTAGCCATTTCTCTGGGACCAGAATAGCTCTTCTCCTTATATGTGATCTCAATAGAATGATCAGGATATTTAGTGAGGTATCTCCACTCTGGCTGGTCAGAACTCCAAGACCCTTCAGCACTGTGTGGTCTCAGTTCAGCTCATATCCCTTCAATAGCTGTGTTCTGTCAGGCTTCATGGAATCTTGCCTAGTGCATTTTCAGTTTAGTATTCAGCCAAAGACTTAAGAGGAGCAGATTTGTGGAGTTCCTTCTCAGTGCAACTCCCTCACAAATGTTACTCTGCCTTGCGAATTCGACCAGCACCCGCTACCCTGAACTCTGAATTTTATTTCTTCCACTCACCAAGACATCAGCTCTCTGTTTGGGCTCTACTGCCCAGTGCAGTGATTTGCATAATGCTCCCCCACAGAAAGCTGAGGTTATTGTGGAGATTGTCTTGTGTGGTTCCCTGTCTCAATGACCATTGCCCTGAGCTATGTTTTCTCCTATGGTTGAAAGCAGTTGCTATGTATATTTGTCCAGTTTTATTGTTGTTTACAGTGAGAACTTAACACAGGATGATTACTAATCTTTCAAAACTTATTCTCATAACTGTCACTCTCTTTGCAACCTGAATACTTCTAGTTGGCTAATGTGGTCTCAAGAACTTTTCCACTTGTTTGTTGTCAGGTTGAAAAAGCATCATACCGTACCATTGACTGTGTTTCTTTGACAGCCTTACTGAGTTAATAGTTATATCCCTTGATATATTCAGGGAATCATGGACCCTGAATTATATGATTTTTCTCTCTTGAACACATGAACATTTTCCATGTAATGGATTGTATCTCTTTTCTCTTAATCTAACACACAACTTCTTTTACATTTTTATGTATTTATTTATTTTTAATACCAACCTCACTCACCTTTTCTTGCCTTTGGGAAATTACTTTACACTAAAAAAGCTACTTTCTTTGACTACATTTATTTTATTAACTAACATTTGTAAATAGCACTCAGGTTTTTTTTTAAATACAACAGCAGCAACAACAACAAAACTCTGGAAAAATTAATTTCTGATGAGTACTGTTTTCCCCCATTCTTTTGGCTTATGATTTCTTCTGAGTCTACCTTTTGTGATTGCTAATTTCATCATAAACCAAATTCTCGGCCTTTTTTTTTTAATGACTAGTATAATAGTGAGTAAAGTAATAAAGGACTCGGGGACCAGGATTCCAGCCACGGCCTTAACACATTTGGTCTCAGCCTCCAAATCCTTAATGGGCTAGATACTCTCAAAAGTCCCTTCCAATTCTAAATTCTATCTTGGATCTTAAAGTCACCTGAAATGTCTCTCTTTTCCCAAGCTAGCTAACTTAGGCTGTGAAAAATATTATAGTTATTAAAAATGCCATTTTACTATAGTCAACAAAGGACAAAATGTGATAATAAGTTTGAAAGCAATTAGAAAATGTTTAAAGTGCTTTAGTGATATAATTTTCTATTATAATTATTATGATTTCAGAAAGCAGAATACAGTCTTATTCACTTTTTTTTGTTCCTGTGTATCTTATACATGATAGATCTTGACTTCTTTCACATTTTTTTATTTCTGGGAACGGAAAATGAAGGCTCAATCACTTCATGTGACAAAAGAAATATGGATTCAAAATGTGGCCTTTTCTGTGACTCTCTCACTGCCCCTTCCATCTGTTTCATCTGGATTGTAAATGAGTTGTTGCCCACCTTGGGCCTACACTTATTCTTAAACTGTAAAAAGTTGGCTTTTGTTCATGCGTGCATCTTCCAGCCTTGGGTCGAATGGAGCCCTGTACTAGGTGCTATGAAAAAGAAACTGCCAAGATACAGATATCTGCACCAAAGGAGCTGAAGTTCCAGTGGAGGAGTTTGACAATTATAAATCCAGGTGATCAGTGCACAAGGTATTAGGGAATCAAAGGCAAGAAATCAAATTCAAGAAATTTGAAAGGGTTTCTCATTTCAAGCTTGGAGTTGAGAATACTTTTGGCACTGGCTTCTTTCTGGACCTCAAATAGGCCAAAGCTCTTTCCTGTCTCAGTCTTTGCTTATGCTGCACCTGTGGCTGGAATACTCTTTCTCTATATCTTCACTTGGTTGGCTTCTTCCATCATCCAAAATTCAGCTCAAATATCACCTTCTTTAAGTCCTTTCCTGTTTACCTTATTCAAAATAGTCTCCTTAGTCTCCTTAATGTAATTAAGTCTCCTTAATTATGTAATAGTCTCTTTAATGTAATTCCTCTAAAACTTTACTTTTCAGCTATTTACCATTATCCGCAATTAACTTATTGTGTCATTGTTTATTGTCTCCCTCCCCAAATTGTAGGAACCTGACAATTTTGATTACTTCTAGATCCTTATTACCTAGAATGTGCCTTACTCATAAAAGCCACTCAAAAAATTTTGGTTGAATGAAGGAAAGGCTGAATAAATAAAGTAATTAGAAAATAAGTGTATCACCTACACTGCCCCCCCCAAAAATGTTGGGCTATTAGTGCAAAAAACTTACCCTCAATATTCCATATTATTAATTCAGGAAATGTTTATTGAGTCAAGTACTGTCATGGGCCAGAATTCATTTTATATAGTAAAGAACATTCTCCCTTACTAAGAAACACATTGTGTTTTGTTTGTTTATTTCTACAGATGGTCAGTAAACTTGAACTATACAAAATCTTAGGTCTCAAAATGAATTACTTAAAATGTAAGCATACACAACATTCACAAGAATGATGATAGCGTTACCAGTAGCAAAATCTATTGTGATAGATTAGATAACTGAAAGACATATTCACTTACCTCCCTCCTTGCTCCAGAAAAGGATGTGTATTTCTCTGTCACATTACTTGCTTAGGCCAGTGAAACATTAGCAAACCTAACACATGAAGAGATTTGAAGTTGCTTGCACAGCTGGGCTTGTTCTCTTGTGCTTCTGCCATCACCACAAGGAGAGCTTTCACAAATAGCCACTACTCCCTTACCCCGAGACCATGTCCACGATGAATACATACGGAGCAGACCTGGGCAGCAAGGCGAGCTTGAAGCAGAGCACCCCAGCAGAGTCCAGCCTAAATCAGCTGAACACATCCCACCTGCAGATATATGAATGATAATAAATGACTGCAGTTTTAAGCCACTGATTTTTAGGGTGGTTTGTTTTAATTCACAAATAACCCATATACCTACTAGAATGTAAAAGTCAGCCATATACAAGTCCCAAAATGCTTTTAATTCCTGAGTTAAGAAATTTAAATATACGTGTGACCCTTGGTTTTATGCTATTGGGTATATGGAAATTATTTAGGAAAACATCAAATGGGCCTGTGAGCTAGAAAGGCACAAGAAGGGGGATTTTACATATTTATGCAAGAAAAGAAGCAAGTTCTGCTTTCATTAGTTATATTTGCCTTGTAATTTAAAGTTAGTCTGGCATTTTATAGAAGAGCTTTGGGTTGGCTTGTGTTTTTTTTTTTGTTTTGTTTTGGTTTTTTTTTGCGGTATGCGGGCTTCTCACTGTTGTGGCCACTCCCGTTGCGGAGCACAGGCTCCGGACAGGCAGGCTCAGCGGCCATGGCTCACGGGCCCAGCCGCTCCGCAGCATGTGGGATCTTCCCGGACCGGGGCACGTACCCATGTCCCCTGCATCGGCATGCGGACTCTCAACCACTGTGCCACCAGGGAAGCCCTGGCCTGTGGTTTTTATCTCCTGTATTAAATCATGCATCCTTAGGAAAAGACTGGGATAAAATTATAATAATGCATATTTATTGAACTCTAGCAATGACAAGCACAGTTCCAAAAGCTCAATATTCATTTAAGACTCTGCAAAGATATAAGATAGAGATATTAATCCTATTTCACAGATAAGAAAATTAATATTCTAATCCCTTAAATAATTTGTCCAAAGTTATAAAGCTGGACAGTGGCATAGATGAAACTCCACTCAAGCAGCATGGTTCCAGGATCTATATGCTTGACTGCAGCCTTGGAGTATTTCTGGCCTATGACTCATATATTACTCACATCGTATATTACTCACATATGATACAGAAACATCTGGCTTCTCAGTACTGTTTCCTTCAAAAATTCCAAATAGCTCAAAATTGCTTTTAAATACATGCAGTTTTGGCAATTGAAGGTTTGCTAAGTCCACGTGTTCTGAGTGGGTTCCCTCACATTGAGTCTTCGTGGACTGCCTGCTTGGGCTTCCGTCCGTGAGACTAGTGAAGGCTGCAGAACATCAAAGATCAGCACATGGGAGATGGGATTTGGGGGGCTCAGGGCCTCAAAGTGAGGTGGGGATGCCATGAGAACTCTGATCGTCACATATCTAGCCTCCTCTTTGTAGCTGATCATGAAATGTTAGTTTAAAATTAATAAAATTAAGATAGTAATAATGTGAATAACCTGTTTAGTAATAAAGATGGCAATGACATATTTAAAGTTGTTTTTAGAAAGAAAGAAAAATGTTATTTTCTCTAGTGGATACGTACAACTTTTTAAATCTACAAACACATACAGTAAAGAGAGCACTTGTGCATAATTGAGTATTCTTTGTCCAGGATGCTAAAATAATAATGCGCGCTTCATTACAACAATAATGCAAAGAGAGGATTTGAAAATTAACTGGTGTGAATTTTAGGTTATGTAGATACTGGAAATTTTAGCTTCAGCTAATCTACTTTTTACTTAGTGATGGATAAGTTCATGGGAGCAAATAAGATATAAAATGAACAAGTCCTGGTCCCAAGCACCTCACCTAACAAAAACAAATTTAATAATTCACAACGTTTCCTTCAGATTGCTCTCTTTTCCACTTTCCATACAGTTATAACATTTTAAAGACGGAGGAGACTTTCATGTCATCTAGACAAATGTCTATTCAATTCTTGAACTTAATCTGATGGAGGAATGTTGCATTTCTGGGGAATAACCAATGCATCACACCTGATGCATTTGCTTCACTGTCTCAAACGTAACATGTAAACCAAACCCTTAACTTCTCTTTTCTTGACTTTCCCCATCACTGTAAATATCACTGCTATCCACCTGTTGCTCCAGTCAGAAATAGTCATTCTTGCCCCACCCCCTTCATCCTTCACATCTAGTTCATCACCCAGTATTTCTGACTCTATTTCCAAATATATCATGGATGTCTTTTTTTTTTTTTAACCTCCCTATGTGTCTGCCTTCCTATCACAAACTGAGTCCCAGGCACCATAATCTGTCATCCATATTGATTCAGTAGCTTCTGACTAATTTCTCTGGTTCTGTCCCTACAGCTTTTTAATCTGTATCCCTGCAAGCCAGAGTGGCTTTTTCCTTCAATGTAAATCAAATCCTTTACGCTCTTCTGTAAAACCCTTCGCCCTTCAATAGATTCATATTGCATTTAGAAATAACTATAAACTTGGGCCCTGCATCCTCTGCTATCCTCATCTCTTTGCACAGTGCTTATCTATGATGACTTTCTTTGATTGCATTATATATTATTCCCATTACCACTTTAGGTTAAGAATTAAATGATATGATGCTGTTTATTTATTCCATGCTTGCTAGAATTTGAGAGCAGGGCCTGTATCTATTTTATTCAATGGCTCATAGCACAATAACATAATACCTGGAAAATATGATATGTGTATTTAATATTTTAAATGTATGCTGACTGAAATCTATATTTAGAGAATTCTAGCCTATACAAAGTTATTGAGTTGAAATTTATCTCTCATCCAAACGTTGGTCCTGTTATAACTTTAAGACATATAAACTAAGTTATATTCCTTCATATAGTTATAGATTGTTGCATATATCTTAATCTATCTTTGCTATCACAACCAAATCAACATTGCATTGATCAATAAGTCTCTTGTAAAAACATTGAATTTAAATAGTTTTAGAAGTTAAAAATTCTATATATTCTAATTATTTAAAAAAGTCATTGTCATCTAAATTTCTACCAAATTTCCAAAAGTTGTCTAGTCTAACAAAACTCAATATACAGAAAGGTACAAAATGAAAAAGGGCATATGAAGATGCATTTTTTAAAATTTACCAAATGACACTTTGCTGTAAAAGGGCTTTACATTTAAATAGCACGTTACCTCAATATAGCATCTCTACTTGCTTATTTTTTAGAAACTTAATTCATTGATAAATGTTTAGGATTTTCTCTATAAACTAAATCAAAGTACTCCTGTTTTATTAATACAGTAAATTCAAATCCTTAAGTGAATCACTGGAATATTTGTAAGAATGAATCCTTAGATTTTGCAAATGTGTCAGCTTTCAGTTAAGTTTACAATGTGGTGACTGAAAGGACTGCATGTTTAGATATAAGGAAGGAACAGAAAGATTGGAAAGCTCAGTTGTTAACAAGTTTTTGCTAGAAGGGATTTGAAAGTTGGATTTAAAAAACTGTACTCAACTGACATTGATGGCCTCTGCTAGTTACAAAAAGCATAATGAAAAAAATGTCCTGGCAGAATGTGCTGCTCTTGAAAAAAACCCTAAAAACTGACAGCCTCTTGTATAGATTTTTGAGAAGCAGTAAAGAACCTCAGATGAAAATAATGTTAAATGGCAGGCATATTATCCCTCTAGGGGAAAATGTAATGAAAATCAAATGTTTCAGTGTTGTATTAATGTTAAGTGAGATGGTGAAGTGAAAAATTATTCTTTATATTTGATTAATATGGACAGGCAATCCAATAATTTTACCCAGAAGAAAAAGAATACAGCATCAGAAATGTTTAGGAAAAATTTTGCTCAAGTAATCTAGATTATTGCTTTAATTTTGCTATGAAGTCACTGGCTGTTGGCCAAGAAAGAGTTTCCTTTTAATGAAAAGAGGTGTTTTCTGTAATAATAAAGGTTTAAAGATTCTTCCCAGAATTTTAGCTGGGGGCTCTATGAAACCAGTCCAGTGCAACCCCCTTGGCTTATTCTACTTTTTATTACTTCATTTAACCATTTTGGCCTAATTTATTTTACCACATTTAAGAGGGTCTTAAAGTACACATACAAAATCATGTTACTTAAACTAGCTCAACTCATAAGTCAAACTATTTATGGCTATTTGTGTAGGCTTTGATATTCTGACTTTATCTATCTTCTGTACTACCACCTAAAAGAGATTTTATTGTGCACTATCTCTAAAATAGATTTTATTATGTTGCTCTAGTTCTTCAAAGCACTCAGTCTCCCACTGCACCTGGCATAAAATGTGAGTTTCCTAGCCTACTGTGCTACCGTTTTGATAATGTTGTCCCAGCCTATGTTTACAATACAACTTTGAGCTCTCAGCTTTACAACCTCTCTTAGGACCTTACCCTCCAGACATGTTTTGCCTTTACATAGCTTATTTATCTATACTATCCTCTCCT
Organism: Physeter macrocephalus; assembly: GCF_002837175.3. Taxonomy (NCBI): domain Eukaryota; kingdom Metazoa; phylum Chordata; class Mammalia; order Artiodactyla; family Physeteridae; genus Physeter; species Physeter macrocephalus. The sequence continues at coordinate 19,292,520 of NC_041223.1, read as the reverse complement.
TCTGACTTGTATGACACCCCCCAAGTTGTCTAACTATATGACTCATACTCTTGTTCCAAGACCCACCTCGACAGGAGCCTCCTCTCACTTGCTTTCTGTGGTAGGCAGAATAACAAGTATAAATAAATAAATAAATAAATAAATAAGTAAGTAAATAATGTCCCTGTCCTATCCCTGGAACTGTGAGTATATGACTTTATATGTCAAAAAGAACTTTGCAGATGTTAAATTGAGGATCTTGAGATAGAGAGATTATCCTGGATTATCTGGGTGAGTTAATTAAGAGTCTCTATAAGGGAAAGAGGGAGGCAAGGGAGTTAGAGAAAGGAGTCTGATGATAGAGTGACAGGTCAGAGGGAAGTAATTTCTGGCTTTGAAAATGGAACAGTGCTACAAGCCAAGGAATGCAGCCAGCCTGTATAATCAGGAAAAGGAGAGGAATTCATTCTTTCCTACTGCCTTCAGAAGGAATACAGCTCTGTTGACATCTTGGTTTTAGCCCAGTGAGACCCACTTCAGAATTCTCCAAAGCTGTAAAATAATAAATTTGTGTTGTCTTTAGCCACCAAGTTTGTGTTAATTTGTTACAGCAGCAATTGGAAACTAATACAGATTTTAATACTTGGAAGTGGGTGCTGATGTGTAAGAAATATGTAAAAGTGTAGAATGAACTTAGAATTGGGCGACGCGCAGAGACTGGAAGATTTTTAAGGAGCATGATAGAAAAAGACTAGACTGCCTTGATGGGTGTTAATGATTCTGCTAGTGAGGACTCAGAAGATGTGAGGGAGCCTGGTAGAGAAAGCACCTGTTGTCTGTCTTACAGAATACTGAAGCCATCGAAAATAGCTGGTAGAAAAAACATTAGAAAGGCAGTGCAGGTGAAGGGTCAAGTGGAAATGAAGAATATGTTATTTAAAAAGTGGAGGGCTTCCCTGGTGGTGCAGTGGTTGAGAGTCCGCCTGCCGATGCAGGGGACACGGCTTCGTGCCCCCATCCGGGAGGATCCCACGTGCCACGGAGCGGCTGGGCCCGTGAGCCATGGCCGCTGAGCCTGCACGTCCGGAGCCTGTGCTCCGCAATGGGAGAGGCCACAACAGTGAGAGGCCCGCGTACCGCAGGAAAAAAAAAAAAAAAAAAAAGTGGAGAAGAGAGGATTTTTTACATATAGTGGCAGGGAACTTAGCTGAATTGTGTCTTGCTGATATATGGAATTAAAACTTGTAAATTATGAACTTGGATATTTAGCTGAGGAGGCCCCAAGCAAAATGTGAAAGGTGCATCCTGGTCTCTTTTGACTGCTTAGAGTAAAATGTGGGAGGAGGGAGATAAATTGAGGGAAGAACCATTAGGCAAAAATAAATCATTTGAGAAATTCGCAGTTTATCTAGATTGCAAATATGCTAAAGTTAGGAGATTCACTGTCTAGAAAGTGTGCTCTGGAGAGAAAGCCAAGGGTGTGGCTGGCTGACCTTTTGCTAGTGCATTAGAAGGATCAAACGATCAGACTATTCAGTCATACTGAGGGCTTTTTGAAGAGATTAGACATTCTGCTCATGGATCCCCTCAGCCATATCTGAAGGAAGCAATATAGAGACGAAATTATGTAGAAGAGATATGTGGAAGAGCCTCATGTCTAATGGGACAAATTTCCTTGACATACACAAGAAATCTACAAGGTTTTTGGGTATGTTCCACAAACACGAAACACTGACAGCTTTGACTAAAAGGGACAAAGAGAGTAAGAAATGAAAGAAAACTGTCAGTCTCACAAAATTGTACAGGTAGGAAATAGGAAGATCAAATTTTCAGCTGCAAACGTGCTATACTTCATACAAAAGGAAGACTATCTCTAAGGGCAAAGAGCCTCAAGACAAAAAGGCAGAACCTTGGACCACAGAGGATTACTCCCAGGCTTTGAAACCTATGTTGTTTACTCAGCTAGATTTTTAATTTGACTTTCCTTCCATTTTTTTGAATGGGGATGCTTATGACTGGTACCCCATGCCTGACCCAATATTGTATTTTGGAGCAGATAACTTGTTTTCTAATTTCACAGGTTCACAGATGCAGAGGAATTTTGCCCCAGGATAGATCAGATCTTATTCATACCTGATTTAGATGATTTAAATGACCAGACTTGGGAATTTTGAGCTGATGAGATTTAGATGAGATTTTGGATTTAAGTTGATGCTGTTAATGGGTTGAGACTTTTGGAGATGTTGGAATGAAGTGAATGCATTTTACATGTGGGATTAATGTGAATTTTTATGTACCAGAGGGCAGACAGTGATAGACAGGGTAATGGCCCCCTAAAGATGTCTACATCTCAATGTCCTAAACCTGTGAATATATTATGTTACATGACAAAGGGTAATTAATGTTTCAGATGAAATTAAAGTTGCTAATCAGCTGAATTTAAGACAGGATTTTTGCCTTAAATTATTCCTTCTCTAATATTAAAATTATGTCACATCATTTCTTGTTTACATTTATCTGGTATGCTCTTGCACATCTTTTTATTTCCAACTTTTTGAAAAATTTTATTTTAGGTGAGTCTGTTTGATCTAGCATAATTTTAATTCTTTCTTTGGAATCCAATTTAATATTTTAGTTTTATTATAATCAGTGAATTAAGCCAATATTCCTTTAATTAAAATGACAAATATATTTAGTCCAATTTATGCCATGTTATTATTTTTTCAATTTTATACTTTTTAAAGCCTCTCACTGGGTGTTTTCTTTACTTTGATTTTTTTAGTGTGGATGTGTGTATGTGGGTGTGCATGTGCAGTTCTTCTGATATTTAGGAAAGTTTTCATTATTTTTCTAGGAGTTGATTTTGTGTTTTGTTTTTAAAGTATAATTATTTCTTCAAGTATGACATATATACAAAAGAGCACATGACATGTGCACAGCTAAGTAAATTTTTACAAAGTGGAAACAGTCATTTAATTATTGCCAAGCTAAGGAAATTGAATGTCCCTAGCACCTGTGAAGTCCCCCTATATCCTCTTCCAGTTGCTACCGCGCTTCTCTATATACCTATGATTCTGACTTTTAAGACTATAGATAATTTTTGATTGTTTGGAACTATATATAATTTGAACCATATAGAAGTTACTCTTTTGTGTTCTTTTGTTCAATGTTATGTTTATGAGATTCATCTGTGTTACTGCACATAGAATAGTTTGCTTATTCCCATTGGTCTGTAGTATTCATTTGTACAACTATAACACCATTTATCTCCTTTACTTTTTTTTTTTTTTTTTTATCTCCTTTACTTTTGATGAACATTTAGGTTGATTATAGTTCTTGGCTCTTAGAAATACTAATGTTGTGAACATTTCTGTTCATTTCTGATGGTGTGCATATGTATACATTTCAGTTGAGTGTATAACCAGAAGTAAATTTCTTTGCATAGTTTACACGTATATTCAGGTATGAAGTTTTATGTATATTTTCCTGATAGCTTTTATCAATTAAAGTAATTTTTCTCAATTTTATTTTCTGTTTATATGTGTGTTCTAAATCTTGAACAGATATTAAGCTTTATGTAATATTTTTTTCTACATCTATTTCAATAATCATATGAATTTTCTCCTTGTATATGTTATTATGGTGCATTACACTGATTAGTTTCAAAAATTAAGCCATCTCTAACAAATTAGGTAATGGAGACAAAATGGAAAAAAATCCAAGAGACATACAAAGTACCAAAATTGACTCAAAAAGAATTATAAAATCTGAACAAACCTATAATAAGTAAAATGAGATTTAATCAATAATCAAAACTTCCCAACAAAGATAAGTCCAGGGCTGCATAGCTTGACTTGTGAATTCTACCAGTCCTTCAAGAAAGAATTAACGCCAAATTCTTCTCAAACTCTTCTGAAAATGGAAGAGGAGGAAACACTTCCTAATTCATTCTGAGGCCAGAATTACCATGATGTGAAGTTAGTTATAACTACTGATATATTTGGAATTACTGCCATCACCTTATTTTGTGCTTCCTATTTGTCCTACCTTTCCAGTACTGTACCTTGATCCTACTTTTCTGCCTTCTGCTGGATTGTTTAAGAGTTTATTTTTTTTTAAGAGTATTTAATTTTGTTTCTACCATTTTTCTAAGAGTAGGATCTTTGACCCCTTTCCTTTCAACCATTTTATAACACTATGTTTTTGGAATTTCTAATAGCATAGAGCTAGGTTTTTAAATGTAGATTTAGAATAATTGTCTTTTAAAAGGAAAGTTTAATCGTTTTGTGGATTTAATGTTAATTTAGTAATCTTGGTGAGCACATGCGTGCGTGTGTGTGTGTGTGTGTGTGTGTTATTATGAGCTGATCTCAGTAGGTTTATTTTTGGCTGAGGATTCAGAGTTCCCTAGATTTTGAAAGGATCTTTAAATATTGACTTCCAATGGCATTCCACTTGGATTCTAGGGATTTTAAGTAATCTTAGGCCAGTTTTTACGTTAATTTCTGTGCTGATGGCTCTTGTACCATATAGGCTATGTAAATTTAAACATCACACACATGTATGGTGACTTTTCTCTGTGTTTTTTCAATCCTAGTCCCTGGACTAACTTGAAGCCTCCCCAGTCTGGTGGGCAAAATTTTCAGTCCCTCTATAGGATTTTGCAGCCCATCAAAGCTCAACTCCCAGCTTTATGCTAGGGTCTCATCTTCAAACACCTGAATTCCACAGTTCATGGAACAATCTTTCACATCACCAAATGGATGTTAGAAACCATTTTCAGTTCCCTAGGGCCTCATTTACAGAGGCCAAATCCTTATGGGCTGCTTATCACCTCATGCTTATTGTTTAGCTTTGGTTCCTCTCACCATTTTTAGCACCAGAGAATTAGTTTTTGCTTTTTGGTTGTATTTTATTCTGTATTTCTAGATAATTGCAGTAAGAGGAATATCTATATCAACTTAGTTGACCACATTGTGAGAAGTTTTAGCAATTAAAAAAATCTTTTAATGATAAAAAACTTCAGCATAGTTTGAAAAAACTAGGGGGAATTCACAAGTTATACAGCTATTGATCCAAATTTGGTAAGGACATTTTTTTTCCTTCAAATGGTAGGTTCTAGAAATTAGAGATTAGGATAATTTGCATTAGTCTGTTAAAAGAATTTGTTAGTGAAGTTACTAAACCATTGGACTTGTTTTTGAAAAGCCACAAACTGGTGTGCTTTGACCTTTTGTTCTAGTAAGAAAAATAAATCAGTTTTAAAGAAGGACTGCAAGAGATCCTGACAGGATGGTTGTCAGCTCAGAATATAAGAAAGCAGCATTGGAAAACTAGCCCTCTATAAATGTACTGCTAAATTTCCCGACACTGTGGATTTCATATACTCATTTCTTAGTCCTTCTTTCTCCCTTCCTCCCTCTGTTCTTTTCTTCCATAAATATTTGCTGAGGACACAAAGTTACATTATCTGTAGCACTGAAGATTTATTCTTGTTGCCTGAGGCCTCTCATCTGGAAGTTCCATTCTAGTTGTCCAATGGCCCTGCAACTCAAGAAACTGCCTGTCCACAAACGATTGCTGAGAATAACTCAAGATGTTCAGAACTCATTCATTCTCTACTTCCACTTTATAAATCTTTGTCATTATTATTCATGATACCTACTTCTCTGCCTCCATGTATACTTATGTGCCCTTTCCCCATGTGACATTACATCAAATGCGGTTAGAGTATCCACTGTCTTCCATCAAGGAATGCTTCTTTTTTCTCTCATCCACAGAAATGTGCCTAGCTCTTGCTTTAGTCCACAGTTTTTAAGCAGACCCTTCCCCTCAACCCCAGGACCGCTTTAGAAACAGCAGCCACTACAAATAAATGGTAATGAAAATTTTAGTGAGGAAGCAAAACCTGTTGGATAAGCTCACTTTTAACTCTAGTGAATTAAGAAACAAAAGCTTCAGATTCCATTCAAACCTTGCAGAAGTTAAGCTCCAAATGGGTCTGCTCTGACTTAGTCGTCGGGAATTCTATGGTCAATAGCTTGCTATAACACAAGATGATTTTGGAGCCATATTGAGTTTTCTCAGAACATGATTCTAAGATTTTGAACAGTGATGTACTTCTAGACTCCTAATTACATAAAAATAGGGTGTGCTAGATGAGGTGCAAGTAAGAGCTGTGTCTTGCTCTCAATTGCAATGGCCTCACTGGTTTCTCCAGTTTTGCTCTCAGAGGTCACTCATCAGCCTAGGTAATCAAAATGAGACCACCTTCATATCAGCTTTATTTCCTAGCAAGGACTTTAAGAAAACTGAAAACACTTAAAATTTTAAGATATCTTAGAGAATAGCAAATATATAGTAGACAGCTGAAAAACAAAAAAGTATCCATTCATATGTCTTCTGTTCTGATAAATGGAAAGATTTTGAGCCTCCGTTTCTGTGGCAGGTGGGTAATGTTCAGCCATAGCTGCTTGCTCCTGCCTCAGGGCCTTTGTGCCAGCTACCTAAAGCCCTCTTCCCTCTGATCTTCACGCAGCTCAGGTCTCAGCATGAGGGTTGTCTCTTCAGAGACGTTTCCCTAGCCACCCAATGCTTTCTCTGGCCAGCAATGTAAAATGGTGGGCTCTTTGTTCATATCATATGACTCTTTAAAAACTGTCTACCTACACTGTATCACCACGTGAAAATTTTTTGTTATTATTTTAATAACATTTAATATCATTAACATTAACATTTAATGTCATTTTAATATCTCTTTTCTCCCTGATTCCACATATGAATTTATGTGCCTAATAATGTTTATTAAATGCCAGACATTGTAAATTATACCTTATTGATTACTTGATATTTTGTATTTCTAAAAATATTCTTGTGCTAGTTCTTGGAGGAGGTGAAGTTATTTAGAAATAATTTGGGTTTGTTTTTTTTTTTTTTTTTTTTGCACCTTGCTTCTAAGCTTTGTTAGCTAAAACCAGAATAACCATTCGTCTAGGGCAAATTTTCCACAGCTACTGAGGCAAGATCTTTCTTAGTATCAATACTTTAGCCACCTCCTTGTGAAACATGATATATTCCATTCTAGCTATTGAGAATAGTTACTATTCCCAATTCTGTGTGACCTCCAGGCACGATTCCCTCAAGTTCTTTTGGTTGTTTGTTTCCTTGGGCTTAGGTAATTTCATCACATGCATGGGCTGTCTAATATTCAACAAAATACTCTTGGGAGCACTGCAGACTGTTCTCTCCCGGCAGCTTTCCCCTCTGCAGTACTTTGCCCTGTGAAATCTGGCCACTTTGGTTTCCCCTGAGTCCCAGCTCTGTCCACTTGTCCACTTAACTCAGTGACTCCACTGGACTGTGCCTGAGTCCATTCCTTCTTACTCCCCCATTTCGCTTCTGTGTTGTGACTTGGAAACCTCTAGGCAGTAAGATCAAACAATCGTAGGGCTCATCTCATTTGGTGCTCACTTTTCAGAGATCACTGTCCTTCACTGTCCAATGTAAAATGTTTTGAGAGCCATTGTTTTATATATTTTGTCCGGTGTTTTAGTTTTTTCAGATAGAAGACTGAATTTAATACTTGTTACTCCGTTGTGGCTAGAAGTAGGAGCCCCACCTATGAATTTAAATCTGAATTTAATTTAAAGAGTAGGGACGTTTCTGGTCTTATTAATCAATGTGTTCTCAGGATCAGACAGTGCTTGGCACTAAGTAGGATATCAGCAAATATTTTTTAAATGAAAGAATGCAAAAGATTTGAATCAGCTAATATTGAAAGATCTAAATTTTTTTTTCAATGGATACTCTAAATGAATTACATGAAATGTAAAATTAAAAGTACCATATACATATATATTATCTTTGTATTAATTTTCTTGTATGATTAGAATGATTTACTAAGGTATAGTTCCAGGTATAACTCAACTCATCACTTATCATTAAGATCTCAAAGCTGAGAGGTCTAAAGCATTCATAAGTCCATATGTCTGTAGCACAAAAGGGGCAAAAATAGTTCTCCAATTCAAATAACTGCATGTATAAACTATAAATCTGTTTTTAAAATTAATAGTATTTATTAAAACTATTTTGGTCTGTTTTTGGGGTGTTTTATATTTTCTAATCCTTCTTAGAATGTAGTTATCTATTCTCGAGGAAGAAAAAGTAAAGTGGTCCAAATGCCTAAACCATGTAACAATATCTTTCAGAAAAAATAGCTGTTTATTTCAAAAAATAATAGCTTTTAATTTCTATTATGGATATTTTAGGACTAAAGAATAATCATTTAAATAATCTTTAGCTCATCTAACAGGTTAGAAGTTCACAACTAACCCTGCATTTCAGAGAAAATGTCACAGCATGTTATAGTTAGTGGTATGCTGGTAGATGTTTAACAACTGCCTCTCTTAAAAAAAAAAATGAAACAAAGCAGAACAATAAAGTCTTGATTTGTAGTGTTTGCTCATTGTTACGTGTTGAATTGTGTCTTCTAAAAAGATATGTTGAATATGTTGACTGCTGATCCCCAGTACCTCAGAATGTGACCTAATTTGGAAATAGAGTTGTTGCAAGTGTACAGTCAAAATGAAGTCATCCTGGAGTAGGGTAGCCTTTAATCCAATATGACTGATGTCCTTGTAAGTGGAGAAGAGAGAGGCACAGACACACGTGGGGGAACACCATGTGGCAACAGAGGCAGGGACTGGAGTGCTGCAGCTACAAGCTAAGGAGTGCCATGGGTTGAGGACTGCCACCAGAGACTCAGAAGAAGCAAGAAAGGAGTCTGCCTAGAGTCTCAGAGGAAGCATGGCCACAGGGGACCGTGATTTCAGACTTCTAGCCTCCAGAACTTTGAGAGAATAAATTTCTGTTGTTTTAAGCCACATGGCATTATGGCCAGTTTCAGCCTACTGCCATGAAGTCACTTAATGCAGATCTGGGAAAATATGATGACAATGGGTTCTTGCCAGTTGGTATGAGCCACCTCTAGCATACCACGGATCATAGTATTTTCCATGAATTCTTGAATATACTTTTAGTTCACAGAGTCTTTTATCCATTAATTCATTTCACAAATATATAATGAGCACCTACTATGGGTCAAGAACTAGTATAAATTTGGGGTTATATAAATGAACAAAAAAGATGAAAACCTCTCTGCCTAGGTGGAGCTTCCATTTTACTGGAAGGATATAGAACATATATTTATATGGTATGTCAGATAGTGATATTTTAAGGAGATAAAGGGAGTAGAAAAGAGGAATAGAAAAGACACAACTTTAAACAGGGAAAGACCTCTATGAGAATGTGATATTTGAGCAGACATGAAGGAAGTAAAAGAGAAAGCTATGCAAATATTCAAGTGATGAGAATTCCAGGATTCCAGGCAGAGAAAATAGCCAGTGCACAGATCCTAAGGCCAGGGTATCCCAGTGTGGCTGGAGCAGAGCAAAATGCTCTGCTCTGAATAGTAGAGATGAGAGAGGTAATGGTGATCAGAGTGGGCAGGGTTTGTTTTGTTTGTTTTTTGTTTTTTTTTTTGCAGTACGCGGGCCTCTCACTGCTGTGGCCTCTCCCGTTGCGGAGCACAGGCTCCGGACGCGCAGGCTCAGCGGCCATGGCTCAGGGGCCCAGCCGCTCCGCGGCATGTGGGATCTTCCTGGACCGGCGCACGAACCCGCGTCCCCTGCATCGGCAGACGGACTCTCAACCACTGCGCCACCAGGGAAGCCCAAGGGTTTTTTAAGGTACTCTTTGAAAGACTTTGGATGAGATGAAAAAGCACTTGTGGGTTTTAAGCAGAGGAGTGCCAGGATCTAGTTTATGCTCTAATGAGAATCCGTCTGGCTCCTTATTGCATTCTTTTTCTAATAAGTCTCTTGCCTCCCTTCAGTTGGTTCTTAACAATTATCTGAGAAAGTGCAGCCTTTCACTCAAATGGCATAGGGACCTGAAAAATAAAGGTTCAGCAGCAATAAAACTGCCAGGGATTTAAATGAGAGAGTGAAGAATGGTAGTTTCAATCTGTAAAATTTTGCATGTTTCCCAACAAAATTAAAGTCTCTACTGGTAGTCATGACTTCATTTACCACACACATTACGATAGAGTTTCTGAAGTGTCCTTTTTTGAACTGTAGTAATAGCATAGTCTTTACCTTAACAATTTCTAAGGCATAAAGGATAGAGTGTCTAGAACAGTGACTCTCAAACTTCTTCTATTTTTTTTTTTAAGTCCCAATCTAGGGCGGAGTTGTACTTTGATAAAATACAAAAAAGGTAAATTACTAAGAAATTAAATATAGCATAAAGACATGCGAATAGAAGCCCAAAGTTGTATTATTAGATTTAACAGGCATAAAATCTCATTTCATTAAATATAATAAAAATAAACAAAACAAAGGAGAAAAGAAAGTTACAAAAAATGTATCCATTGTTCATTGAAAGTGTGTGCCCAGGTGATTAGTAGTGAAAATTACTGTTATACTTGTAACTTTTAGATGTTCTATAATGATAAATAAACAAAATGTTGTAAGTGAAGTAGAGGATACCTATGTTAAAGGCTTATATACACACTTTGAACAAAAACCAGGCATGTCAATATTTTAAAAATTTCATATGATAAGTGAGTTTATTAAATTATCTAATCTTGGTTGGATAAACAAAGATACTTGCATGGGATTATGCATGTATAAACTGCTTCTTTATTTTGTTTTCATAAAATTCCTAGTAGAATAACCAGCCTCACATCAGCTTATTGATGGAAATGGAAGAAGAGATTTTATAGCAATTTCAGCAAGTTTGGGATATTTATTTAAAATTTTTGAACCATGTGAAGCAAGTGAGGCTGTAGTTTAAAAAGTCATCTTCAATCCTTTAACAGTAGCCAGCTCCAATAATTTATTCCATAACCTTTTAGTTCAATTTAAATTATCTTTTGATGAAATATGTGAATTCTGGATTCATTAATTTTTTTATATGAGGACTTTTCAGCAAATGATAACTTTAGTGTTATTCCATCTGCTATGAACTGAATTGAGTGCCCCCAGATTAATCTGTTGAAGCCCTAACCTCTGATATGACTGAATTTGGAGATGGGACCTTTAGGGATTTAATTAAGGTTAAATAAGGTCATACAGGAGGAGCCCTGATCCAGTCGGATTAGTGTACTTGTTAGAATAAACACCAAAGAGCTTGTTGTCTCTCATTGTGTCTCTGTATGCACCAAGGAAAGGCCATGTTAGGACATAGTTGGCAAGCCAGGAAGAGAGCTCTCAGTGAAACTGAATCAGTTGGAATCTTGATCTTGGACTTCTATTCTCCAGAACTGTGAGAAAATAAATTTCCATTGTTTAAGCCACCAGTCTATGGTATTTGTTAAGTAGCCCAAGGAGACTAAAGCAATCAAATTCATAGTGTTTGCTGATAACACTTTGCAGATGATAATATCAAGATCATTTCCTATTTATTGACAATTATTTTAAAATTAAAACTGTGATATAGCAATCTCCAAAAAAAACTTGTTCTTCAAAATTCCTAACTTTTAATTTTGCTCTTTGATCTTAGCTCCCCTTTGGAAAAATAATCGAATTATTTCTTTTCATGGAAATATAAAGATTACTAAATATATCCAAGATATCAGTCAATAGAGCAAGTCAGGCTTTCATATTAATATGTTTTAAAATTGGAACCAACCTTATTTCTTATCCTGAAGAAACACTTAAGAGTTTATTTTGCAGTTCAGGCACTCTTGACACAGCTTCTTTCTTTAATACCAAAAATAGCTGTTTCTGGTCAGTTTCCATATCATCATAACTGGTTGTGTGGGAAGAGAAAACAAGAAAAAATAATCCCTAATTTGTAGCATTTACTGGTTTGCTTGAAGTATGTATCACCATCATGGATAATTTCAATCTACCAACATGCATTTACTGAATACAGCATTCGAAAAAAATGCTAACAGTCAGTTCTAATGAGCTAACTTTGAGTCTTACATAACTCAAAATTTGTGCTGTGTCACCAGCGTTGTTTACTTCAGCTGACTTTTTTTTAATCAAGACTTTCTCAATGAGCGAAGCATTGCATTGATTTACATTCTCTCACAAGCTCCTTAACTTAGGTAACTACTTCAGAATGTTTTCCTGTTGCTGGCAGTTGCAGCATCAGAACATTCCTTTATATAAAACATAAACTGTCAACCACATTTCTTGACAAAATAATTCTTCATAATTTTATAAAATTTAGAGCTACTTGTGTTTCTCAGTCATAAAGCTAAAAGAGAATTTATTTAAAATTAATTATTTTATTTTTGGCTGTGTTGAGTCTTCGTTGCTGTGCGCCGGCTTTAGTTGCGGCGAGCGGGGGCTACTCTTCGTTGCAGTGCGCGGGCTTCTCATTGCGGTATCTTCTCTTGTTGCAGAGCATGGGCTCTAGGCGCACGGGTTTCAGTAGTTGTGGCACGTGGGCTCAGTAATTGTGGCACATGGGCTTAGTTGCTCCGCGGCATGTGGGATCTTCGCGGACCAGGGCTGGAATCTGTGTCCCCTGCATTGGCAGGCAGATTCTTAGCCACTGTGCCACCAGGGAAGTCCCGCTAAAAGAGAATTTAAATCAGAGAAGAGATTTCTTTCTTCAAATCTTTATCATTTTCAAACTGCACGTATACTAAAAGAACTGCCACAAAAAGCAGTATCTGCACGTTCATCAACTTACAGTGAAAGAATGCTTTGCCAGCTTTATTTATTCAGTGAGTTGGTTTTCCATATCATTAGACAGTTTTGGAAATCATCCAGCTATGATGGCATCAGAAAGTAATACTTGAGTTACCATTTTACCAAAATCACTGAACATTTCTAAGTAAATACCTCTAACGTAGTCATTCACTAATGTCTTGCGAACTGTATATATATTTAATTCTTAGCAATCACAAATGCCATTTCATATAAAACCCATGAAACACTGATGTTTATATGTAGAATATTGAACATATGCTTTTATCGGCTTCTAATTCAATGCTTTTTCTTTCAAATGATTCTTTTGGTTTTAAATTTTAATCCTTTATGTTTTGTGTATACAGTAGTCCCTCTTTATCCATGGGGGATACATTCCAAGACCCCCAGTGGATGCCTGAAACTGCGAATAATACTGACTCCTATATACACTATGTTTTTTTCTATACATACATATCTGTGATAAAGTTTAATTTATAAATTAGGCACAGTAAGAGATTAACAGCAAAAACTAACGATATACTGTAATAAACATTAGGTGAATGTGTTGTCTTTCTTTCTTTCAAAATATCTTATTGTACAAATATATTGCTTTTTACATCTTAACTAAGCACTTTTCATACACTGTGGTTGTAACTTTTGCAGTTTGAGGTGTAATAGCAAAACTATCACAAATTTCTTTTTCCTTCTTCACAATTTCATGGAAAGAAGATTTGTTCTTACTGTAGATCTTAGCAACTTCAGCATACAATTTTTTCCTTTCCTTATTAAGTTGAGAACTTTTCACTTAAAGGAAACATCTTACTCCTTCTCTTTGACATATCGCAATTACCAACGTCACCACTCTTGCACTTTGAGGCCATCAATAAGTAAAATGATACTTGAACACAAGTAATACCTCAACAGTCAATCTGATAACTGAGGTGATATGGCTACTAAGTGACTAACAGGTGGGATATCCTGGAAAAACATTGACTCACACCTTGGGCTGGATGGAGCAGGACCTCAAGCGATTTCATCATGCTACTCAGAACAGCATGCAGTTTAAAACTTATAAATTGTTTATTTCTAGAACTTTTCATTTAGTGTTTTCAGACCATGGTTGACTGTAACTGAAACAGAGGAAAGCAAAACTGTGGAAAAGGGTAGCAGGGCTACTACAAATGACTAATACATTTTGATGATTTCACGAATTCATTAGCTAAAACAGCCCCACAGATAATACACTATGGTTTCAGCACTTCACCATCAATTAGGGATAAATTCAATATATAAACCAACATATTTTCAGGTAAATTTCATTGGAACTCTTTTTGCCCTCTTTCTATGGAATCATTTCCGCTGTCCACATTCAAATACTATTGCCACATTCAGCAAATTGTATCTTTTCTTGTAAAAAAAAAAAAAAAAAAAGTCTGGTGAAGCTTGTGAAGCCACATATAATTGGAGTTAAAGTAAATAATGAAAATTTTATTTCTCTGCTATAGAAAGTAATGTTATATGATAAATTATAAAACAGTCTTGATTCAAATTTAATGTGATTGTAAAAACAAATTGAAAAAAATAAGTGCTTATATGTTCTCAGATATTTATATAATTTGGGGTTATATTTGGCAAAGTAACCGTAAAAGGTCACACAATGTAACTGAGTTCTACTGCATATGACTGTAAACTTGAGGCATGGGCAATTCACTATATGAATTGGAAAACAAAATGGTTAAACCCTGTTTATTCAAAGACATGAGTCCACCAGTCATGTTCTTAGATCTTGCAACAATGTCTAACTGCTGTAGGTTTTTCTAAATGCTTGCTCTCAGTCTTTCCTCATCAACTGGTTAAAAATAGTTCATGAACTGGCACCAATCTTTGGACCACACTGTGAGCAGCACTTTTGTAGAGAAGTCTCTCCTACATGTCGATACAGCTCAGTACATTGGTTGGATCATGAGAAGATTGATGATAAAGAACTGTTATGTCTAGTAAGACTTCATCATGCCCTACATACTGTGATAAGTGTTTTATATGGATTATCTAGTTTAATTCTCACACAACTCTTAAGAAGTTGATACCATTTCCATTCCCATTTTATAGGTGGAGAAACAGAGGCCTATGAAGTTTAACTAACCAATTCCTATTTCATATTGTCTCTTCGGGTTAATTGAATTGAGAGACAAAATGGGGTGCTCCCTTGGCAGTAGAATTTGAAGGAATTCAAAAGACCTACTTGTCCACAGGTAATTCCGCATTGGCCCACCCTTCTTTCACACTGGCTTGAAATTGTAACTGATACATGAGAAATGGACTGTAGGAGGTTTAGGAGGGGCCTCCACATTTGCATGGCTGTGTGCAATGTTTAGCAGTAGTTGCCCTATATTTCTGCTAGGAGAGGAGGATAATTACAAGTCTCCTGGTGGCAGATGATTCCAGGCTCAGGATGCCAGAGATGGGTTAGGGTTTAGGGGTCAGGAGCAGATGGAAAGTAAGGAAACCTGATCTGACCTTGATCTTTACAAGGAGCTTCAGCTCCTTGAGAATTAATTCCCTTCATTCTTCCTCTTTTGTCTTTTGATACCTTCCCATTCTCTCGCCAGCCTCCGTTTTCCACTGAAACAGAGTAGCTTTAGAAGTAAGACTTCTGTTTGAATTCTATAATAATTCCAGATGTATAGGACAATGAAAGGTGACTCCATCCCCTCATCCTCTCTTGTGTTTTTCAGTAGGCTGAGTGACCTCTAAATGCCTGTCCTAGATAATTAAATAAAGAGACCTACATTTTGTGTTAGTTCTACATTCATGGTGAATTGGCAGTAACTAATTTTAAAATTAAATATAAACTAATTGTGACCACTACCCCAATTCCTGATTCATCAACACTGCCACTGTGACTTCATAATACAATGTTGTTAGCCTGTGTGTGTACATGTGTGTGTGCACATGTCTGTGTGTTTGTTTCTACAGTTTCTGCCTCAGAATTCTAGAACCAAAGAATCTTCACAAGTACTCACACTCTAGGTACTTTCTAGAAAAACCCTTCTAAAACAAATCTAATTGTGTCATATTCCTGCTGAAAATCTGAGTAGTTTCTTACCACCATAAAAATGAAATCTAAAACCCTTAACAAGGATGTTAAGGTTCTTCCAGATCTCACCCCTGCTTGTCCTATCTTTCCTTACCTTGCACACCCTAAGTAAACTGAAAGCCTTGCTGTTGTTTCAAAGCTTTGTTCCCTCTTTAGCTGGTCTCTCTCCCATCTCCCTCTTTACCTGTGCAGCTTCAACTCCTCCTTTAAGTTTCATCCTAGATGTTATTTCCCCTTGGGCAAAATCTCCCTTGGCATGACTCCTTTGCCCCTTCTCTATGCTTCTGTAGCCTGTCTTCCTTTTATTTCAGGGACTGCAGCTCTGTGGCTATTGCATATTCAGCGGCCAGACTATCCCACCCCTGTAATTGCCTTGATGGCAAGGGCCTTGCCTCACTTTTGAGCAATGTATCAAAGAAGTAAGCAAATGCTTAACTCATACAAGACTCTTAGTGAATGAGCATTGAATGAATACAGCCAGTCTCAATTATTATTGAAAAAGCTGCCATTACCTCCAAAATATTTCTCATAATTGGCATCACTTGACTTAAATTACATTATCCTACAATTCTTCAACCTTTGTAGATATAGTTAGCATTTTAATTTATGTAATGTGCTTGTTTACATATGTTTTTGAAAATATTGTTTTTATTATGCTTTTCTTCTGTCCCTGGTTATATGGTAAACTTTAGATTATTTTTAAAGAATTATAGTTTTATTATCAGGTATACACAATCACTTGAATTCATTACACAAATCAAATTGCTTTACTCTCTAGACTGTAATTATTTTAATTGAATGTAAATAGGATTTTCTAAAATGTTTTTGTACAATTTTTTAAATGAATACTATTGCATTTCTTTTTTTTACTATCAATTAGCTTATTAAATTATTTTAACTGATATAATGCAAAATAACACTCCTGAAGCTCCTGTCAGTTGTAATAGGTAGAATTAGAAATAATATTCCCTTGTTAATAATATCAGAATTTATTGAGTGGAAGAAATCTTATTATAAGTTTGGATTGTGAAATTTCATAGAACTAGAACAATGCTTTTGTGGGAAGTGAAGAACAATCTTGTGAAAGAATTGTTGTATAAAAATGTTGAGGGGGATAGGAAATAGGGAGTCTTGTATATTTGTGAGGAATACTTAAGACATGTAGCTTCCTGTTAAATGTTCACCCCATTTATTCACATTATGCAGTTTCATATCCAGACCGCAGATAGAAAATGAACTCAAAATTGGGAGACAGATAGGGCAGCAGAAGCTGCTAGAGGCTGTGAATGTGCCTCCGAAGAGTTCAGCCCTGTCTAAGGCTGATCAGCACCCAGCACAGCAGGATTCACTCCAGACACTTGGGGTGAGCAGATGCCTGCAGGTCATCTCTGCTTGAGCACAGTCTACACCACCACCGCCACTATCACCACCATCAACAGGGAAAGAAAAATCCTATACCAGGTATCAGGAGAGCTGCTGGCTCTCCGTTCCCAAGTGTGCTTCACAGAGAATTCACCAAAACAATATCCTTGTAAAAAATCCCAATACTATATAACTAAAGAATGAAAATCTTTCAAAATCCTCAAATATATACATTTGACAAGTAGTTCATAGAAGAAATGATTAAAATATATACAAACCAGGAGTTGATTTATGATTGTTTTTCTGTGACTTTTGATTTGTTATCATTCCCTTATACCTCGCCTGTGATAGATTTAAGATCTCATACAAAACTTTAGCAATTAACACTTCAAGATATATTCACCGACTAATCCGACTAATCCTAGTTGAGTATTTTCTCTATCACATCTCGGTTGTCCCTGATTTTATAACCTCTTGGATCTAACCAACTCTAATTTCTAGAAGGGAGTCATCTATGGTGAGGGGGGAAGGGCTTTGACCAATGGCAAAGGGGATTTAGGGCTTCACCCCACTAAACCATATGACTTCAAGTTGTCTATATTCATAGACAAGGGTTTACTCCTATGATGCGCTCCTCTGTGTTGGTTGCAAAATGGCAGGAGGTCACACTTTCTCTGCTTCCAGCACTGACACATGATACTTGCTTTTATAAACTTAATGATTTTTCTAAAAAATGCAAATAAACACTAGGGAAGACATTTCATACACTTTTAAAAATCGTGGGTTTCTTGTTCAGACTATACGCGCACATAAAAGTCTTGTATAATATTAAACCTTGGGGAGAAACACACTTCAAGCCTAACAACGTCAAAGAGTAATTATTTCCTTCAAGTTATGTCATCTTGATTTTAAATATATACTCATAGGTAGAATTTCTTGAAAGCCTAACTGGTTCTATTTTTACCCTCCTTTTCAACATGACATGAACTATAGCTCTCATCTTCAAACTGCTATAGATGTAGTTGTGATATAAATGTGAATAAATCCAAACAAACTAGTTCAAACCTTTCTAACCAGACTGAGAATATAGAAAGATAAATGAGTGGGCTTTTTTTTTCTTTTAATCAGTTTGATTGGCCATCATGTTCAGTGATGGTGAGTAGAGGACTTGTCCCTCAAAATACTCAGGTCATTTACCACCAGAGGGCAGAGCTGAATGACCTCATTTAGTAATAGCCTTATAACACTTTGAGGATCTCCTGTAGTCCTTAGGCTAAGAGTTCCTAGGGTGGAATTTTGCCCACATCCGCATCTCCTGCTAACTTCTCTCTGTGCTCCCATGAATAGACACTCTAAATTCTTTGAATAAGCCTTGCTCTTTCCTATATGTTAGATAATCTATCAGGAATTTTCTTTACCAATCCCTCCTCCTGTCTGGACCTGACTAATGCCTACCCATCCTTTGAGTCTCAACACAGACATCACTTTCTTAGGAAAACCATTCCTAATCACACCTTTCTTCACCCACACTCACATACATACACACAAGACTAAGTTAGACCCAAGCCCCTCCTTCCCATAGTTTTGGTCACTTCTCCTTCTTTACCTCCACAGTGTTTGAAATTCTTGTTTAACGTCTGTTTTCCCACAAGTCTGTAACACTAGGGGGAAGAGAATAATATTTCTCATTCTGAACTGAATCCTGAGCATAGCAGAGCATCTGGTACATAGTAGGTGCTAGGTAAATGCAGAAGGAAGGAAGGAAGGAAGGGAGGGAGGGAAGGAAGAGGGGAGGAAAGAGAGAAAAGAAAGATCCATGCAAAATATTAAAATTTATATTCTAGCAGATTTGGAAGAAGCATATAGATATTCTCTGGTCTGGCTGGTTAGACTATACCTTACCTCAAAATTCATTTAGTTCTGCATCATATTAAGTCAACTTACCTTCTGTATTTGATCTGTTGAAAATGTAGCTCCTGTGTGGTTCACTGGGAAGATTCTGGAATGAAATTATACCAGTTAGCTCAGCTAAGTGGAGGACACATTTATCTAAATTGGTCTCAGGTAACAAGGAGAGGAATGAGCTATGGTCTGTCATATGTGTTTGGCCCAGCGCCCTGCTCTGTGAGAAGCAAGTGATAGAACACTTTCTCTGGCAGAGACTGAATGGTTGTGTTCCAGAAACTGCAGGGCTACCTCTACCTACTCTGTGGGTAGAAGAATATATCCACTCCTTGACCAAGGCACTCTTTTTTTTTTTTTTTTTTTTTTTTTCTTTTTTTTTTTTTTTGCGGTAT
>NC_041223.1:19257155-19272889 GCF_002837175.3 Physeter macrocephalus | reverse complement strand
CTCCGCGTCATGTGGGATCTTCCCGGACCGGGGCACGAACCCGTGTCCCCTGCATCGGCAGGCGGACTCTCAACCACTGCGCCACCAGGGAAGCCCACCAAGGCACTCTTAATGTTCTCCGAAGCTTGACTAGAATTTAGGCAAATTTCGTCCTTACTTTGGGCCCCGAGAATTCCCTTTTCTTAGAGCATTTACTTTTTTTTTTTTAACATCTTTATTGGAGTATAATTGCTTTACAATGGTGTGTTAGTTTCTGCTTTATAACAAAGTGAATCAGTTATATATATATATATATATATACACATACATATGTTCCCATATCTCCTCCCTTTTGCATCTCCCTCCCTCCCACCCTCCCTATCCCACCCTTCTAGGTGGTCACAAAGCACCGAGCTGATCTCCCTATGCTATGCGACTGCTTCCCACTAGCTATCTATTTTACGTTTGGTAGTGTATATATGTCCATGCCACTCTCTCACTTTGTCACAGCTTTTTACTTTTAAAGGCATGCCAGTGTCAATTCTTTCTCTGTCCCTTTGAAATGTAAAATTTCTCCCAGCCTCTTGCTAGTTTTACAACAGAGAAATTTTTTTCTCAGGTGCCCGGGAGCCATCCCTTTAAAATATGATCGTTAAGAGTGATATCAGACCCCTATCGCCCAGTTTCTGTGGGAACGTGGGAGCCTACTTTAGATAAATGACAATTATAAAACACAGATGGTTTAATCACATTGACCAAACTCCACTCAGTGTCAGCCAGCACTTCCTCACTAGCTTATCCTAGCACTTCCACCTTTTGTTTCAGCAGAATTGAGTTCAGTATCTTTGGCCTATTGAAATAGTCTTGAATAAAGTCTTCTTTGCCTCTTTAACTCTTGTCTGGTGCAATTTTTCTTTGACCCCCTCTTGGGAAGGGATCATAGCCACTTACGTGAGGTTGGGCCTAGCTCATACATACACTTGAATTAAACTGGAGATATATCCCTCATGGCAGATGTGAATGTTCTAGAAAGTGAACAAACTTAAAAAATTTGAACCTACAAATGAAATGTCAGTGAACTGCCATTTAGTGAGCAGGAGGATTATTTTTAGTTTGGGGAGTCAGATTGTTTGCTTTTTTTTTTTTTTTTTTTTTTGCGGTACGCTGGCCTCTCACTGTTGTGGCCTCTCCCGCTGCGGAGCACAGGCTCCGGACGCGCAGGCTCAGCGGCCATGGCTCACGGGCCCAGCCGCTCCGCGGCATGTGGGATCTTCCCGGACCGGGGCACGAACCCGTGTCCCCTGCATCGGCAGGCAGACTCTCAACCACAGCGCCACCAGGGAAGCCCAGATTGTTTTCTTTTAATGCTGTTATTTTGAAATAACATTAGAAAAAAAAAAAAAAGTATCTGGTCATTTCTAAGAGATGCAAATTTGAACAATGTCCAGGAACAAAATCTGATTGTCATGTTTCTAAGCTAAATCAATTTTCTACACTATATAATGCAGCTTATATAATGGTCTTTATTGCAACCTTGATACCTTGCCTAGCTCTTATTGAGAAGGTCCTGAGTACCTGGGTTTTATTTTCTTCGGGTTTGGAGAACAACCGATGGGCTTTGTGCTCTAGTTGTAAAGAGCAATGGGCTTGGAAGCCAGACTGCCTGGATCTGTATCCAGGATCCACCAGGACTCAGCTATTTGCCGAACACCTGACTCAGTAAAAATGAGTAGTGCAGAATCTGGTGACTAGTAAATGCTCAATAAACGTTAGTTCTTGTAATTGTTACTGTCATCATCTTCATCATCACTTTCACTACTGTGAAAAACAAACAAGACCTTTTGATTCTATAATTTTCTATTCTCCACAAAAATACAAAAAATGTCATTGATGGATAGCAATGTTGGCTTAAAATAGACTTTAAGTCTTGCTGAATTGCTTCATTCATGCAAAACTCATAGCTCTATTTGTGAGACTTTTGTCTTTCTCTCTCCCCACCCCAATCCCTGCATTTTTTAGTGATGGCTGGGCAGACAGAGATGAAGTCATTGAAGGTTATGAGGTGGAAGCCAACGGGGGAATCACGATAAAGCTGCAGTCTCCAGAGGTCAGGTCCTTTGATGATTATTTCCTGAAACTGAGGCTGGACACTAACACGCGGAATCCCTGGTTCCCTGAGTTCTGGCAACATCGGTTCCAGTGCCGCCTACCAGGACACATTCTGGAAAATCCCAACTTTAAAAGAATCTGCACAGGTAACTCGTGTTTACAACATCACAACTCAGATTTTGGTCATCTCTTCCAGTTTGTTCAGTAAGTATAGAAAGTTCCAAGGCTGGAGATACAAGAACTAAATTGCCAACTTAATTTATAAAATAGCTAAAATGAGGAGGGAGTGTGTATTGCCCCAAGGATTCATGTTTCTATATTCTGGAAACATGGAGACTGCTTTGGTCTCTGGTGGGACAAGTTATAAGAAAAGATAAATAAAGGAAAAGGAAACTGAGAATTCAGGTATTTAGTATTCAGGCCAGAGGGAAGAGTTTGTATTGCAGGCATGCTTAGGAGATGATAACCACAGACATAAGTAAGCAGCACTGGTTTGATCCCTTTTTCTTCTTTAGGACTTGCTTTGATATAAAAGTCAGCAGAAGATAAGATGTCACCTAGGGGCACACCACCAACGTGGGTGTATATGGGCACAAGTGACAAGAAGGGACAGATACTTCCCATGCACTACTCACTAGAGGCATGCCAAAGAAGGGCGGCACATTGTTAAAGGTCTTTCAGGGCTTAATGAACTCCACAGGATGTCTCCCTTCTCCCTGCCACCAGGAACTACCAGAGCATTAAAGACTCTATCCATGACCAAATTTGTATTGTAGCACAGTGATGTGACACATATTTCCTATAACTAGGCTGAGAAGATTTTATTTAGAAATGTCTAGAACCCATTCATTCACACAGCACATACAAAGCACTGAATACACCCCCCCCCCCAAAAAAAAGGACAGAAAGGTGTATAATTCATGACTCTTGACCTAGAGAAACTTGTGGTCTCTTTGGGCAAATCAAAACAGATAATACGCATGATATAGATAAATAACAACTGAAGACAATGAGTTTTTATAAGACAGGGTAAGAATAATGACAAAAACTATTTCTACTTTTAATAACATTCACATTTTGATATTAGAAAATTATTTTAAAATACCAAAATATTTAAAGCAGTGATTTGTGTCTAACTTGATAAGATTCAGCAGAATTCACTGGGAAACTGCTTGGTGTGAATCTATTTTCAATCAATCAAGGTTGTTAGAACTTCTTTGGTATGGCTTCTTGGGAGGCTAAGAGCTAGGAGAAGGGGAAAAGAGTTGCTGAACAGCTAATCACCTCTGTCACATATCTCTACTGACTTCTCTCTTCTCTCAAATAATAGACCAATAGAAGTTAAGAATTCTAGTGGACCAATAAGCCACCTAGTGCATTCTCCTTATTTGCAAAATGAAGACATTGAGGATAAAGGGGCAACATTTCCTTAGGTTCATTTAGTTAATGACAACAATGGAATTAGAACACTCACCTCCTAAATACCACAGTGCTTGACTACTTTGGACTTGGAATTTAGTAATAGATTGTCTTTTATTGTTTTCTAATGAATGTTGTTTTCTTAAACTGTAAGATCTTTGAAGATAGGGAGTTCTTGTAACCCTCACAGAACCTATACACCACTGATCTCTGGAATCTCAGTCATTTCTTACTAATGTATTGATCAGTTAATTTATGTTGTTGTCAATGAGTTTTACTTTATTTAAGGAAAAGTTAGGACTATTATTTTTCTAAATGAAATATGTTTCAGTGATTCAACGTTCAACAAAATTTATTGAGCACCTAGTATATGCAAGGCTTTATTCTAGGAGATGGAAATACAGCAGAAAACAAAAGAGGAAAAGAACTGTTTCAATAACCTTACATTTCCACGCAGGGAAATAAATAGAACAAAAATAAATTAAGCAAAATATATTCTCATTTAAGTGATCATAGAAGCATGTTAAAAGAGAATGGCCAGAGAAAGCCTCACTGAGAAAGAGACATTTGATTAAAGATGTGAGAGTGAGCCATGCAAACACCTGGGAAGGGCATTCCAAGCAGAGGAATAGCAAATAAATAGACGCACTGGCATGCCCAGCTTAGTGGGAGAACAGTAAGGAGCTCAGGCTGCCTGAAGCCAGTGAGTACATTGAATAGCAGGTGATAAGTCAGAGAGGAACACAGGGGAACAGGTCCTGCAGGACTTAACTGTCCCTTGTGAAAACTTTGGCTTTGTTCTGAGTGAGATGGAAAGCCACTGGGAAGTTCAAGCACAGTAGAGACAGTATCAGCCTTACTTTTTCTGAACAGAATTACTCTTGCTGCAGTTTTAAAGTTTTGACAAAACGGGGAAAGTCAGAAGAAGGAAGCAGAGCAGTTAGGAGGTTGCTGTAATAATGTAGGTGACAGTGTGGTAGATTGGGCCATGGTTGTGGCAAGCAAGATGGAGAGAGGTGATTGAATTCTGAGGATATTTTGAATGAGAGCTGAGGGGATTTGCTGATAGAATTGTGAAAAATGACTCTGGTCTGAGCAACTGAAAAGATGGTGTCTCCATTGACTGAGATGAGGAAGTCTCCAGGAAAAGCAGGTTAGGGAAAGATCAGGAGCTAAATTTCAGATGAGTTAAGTTTGAGATGCCTGTTAATGATACAACTATATATATGTCCCTTTGATACTGTGTTTCATTAGTAGAGTTCAGAATATTACTTTTTAAACATGTTTGGATGTCTTTATTTAAGGATTTCCAGGAAAATATCTTGAGACTTGAGCTTTCAAAACAAAAGTTAGAATTCTGCAGCCATGTACAATAATACTTTGGGTTTTCATTTGTCACAGTATATGCAAATGTCAAGGTTAAAATCTAAACTTGGTTAACATTCATAGCAGGAAAAAAGATTGGCACACTCATGAATTGTTCTTATATTATGCTTGACCCTCAAAGCTATTTTTAAGAGCTTCTTATTTGATTATAAAATTTGATAAACATGTTTTTATTTGCATTTCATTCTGGAGTCAAGTTCACAAATATTTTCCTTTGTTCTTAGTTCTAAGGAAGACAGAAGGCTTATTTAACTTCTCTACTTGGAACTAATTCATAAAAGTTATTCATCTTTTCTGCTGCAAAAATCCTGGTATTTTATGTCTGTGTGCATACATTCATGTAAACTTACTCTTCAGTTTTAATCTGTGTAGGGAATTGGCTTCAATTTTATTGCAGATCAACATAAAATTTCACTTCATGTATCATCCTTATCTACTTGATATTCTTGAATATCAAATGAATTCTGTAGTCTTCTAATGAATATGCAGACACACTTATGAAAATTAATGTAAAGAAATAGAAGTAACCTTTCCATACTATTCATAGCTACACTTTCTGACATTTATTTTTACCTCTTCTAATTGGGTCATTTTGGTGTTTTGCAAAGTTTTGATATGGCAGTGTGTTTCCATAGAAACCTTTATTGAGCTTAATTTCAGATGTCACTATTTAAATAAAGAGTTTACATGCTCTGGATTGTCAGTTTGAATATTAAGGGTCATGAGCTCAGGCTGAATAATTTTGGAATCACTGTGGCTAATTAAAAAGTACTTCATGCAAAGTCTACATCACCGCTTAATTAGTTGAGCATATCAGGGGACTGGAGCTGTGTTGGAAAAGCACTAACTAAAACGTCAAAGTCCAGCTTCTAAAAAATTAATCATTGTGAGATCGATTGGTTCAAGATGGCGGAGTAGAAGGACGTGGTCTCACTCCATCTTGTGAGAGCACCAGAATCACAACTAACTGCTGAGCAGTCATCGACAGGAAGACACTGGAACTCACCAGAAAAGATATACCACATCCAAAGACAAAGGAGCAGCCACAATGAGATGATAGGAGGGGCGCAATCACAATAAGATCAAATCCCATAACTGCTGGGTGGGTGACTCACAAACTGGAGAACACTTATACCACAGAAGTCCACAGTGACTGCACCAACTTACATTCCCACCACCAGTATACAAGGATTCCCTTTTCTCCACATCCTCACCAGTATTTGTTATTTGTGTTCTTTTTGATGATAGCCATTCTGACAGGAGTGAGGTGATATCTTATTGTGGTTTTGATTTGCATTTCCCTGATGATTAGCTATGCTGAGCATCTTTTCATGTGCCTGTTGGCCTTCTGCATTTCCTCTGGAAAACGTCTATTCGTTTCTGCCCATTTTTTAATTGGGTTGTTTGTTTTTTGATGTTGAGTTGTATGAACTGTTTATGTATGTTGGATATTAATCCTTTATTGGTCATATCATTTGCAAATATTTTATCCCATTCAGTAGGTTGTATTTTCATTTTGTCAATGGTTTCCTTTGTTGTGCAAAACCTTTTAAGTTCCATTAGGTCTTTTTGTTTATTTTTGCTTTTATTTTCTTTACTTATGAGACAGATCCAAAAAGTATTGCTGCAATTTATGTCAAAGAGTGGTCTGCCTATGTTTTCCTTTAGGAGTTTTATGGTATCTGGTCTTACATTTAGATCTTCAATCCATTTTGAGTTTATTGTTGTATATGGTATTAGAAGATGTTCTAATTTCATTCTTTTACACTGCACGGAATTTACCACTAGGAAACATACTCAGGTATGTTGTCCAGTCTTCCCAACACCACTTACTGAAGAGACTGTCTTTTTTTCTTTGTATATTATTCTTGCTTCCTTTGTCGTAGATTAATTGACCGTAAGTGTGTGGGTTTATTTTTGGGCTCTCTATCTTGTTCCATTGATCAATGGGTCTGTTTTTTGTGCTAATAACATACTTTTTTGATTATTGTAGCTTTGTAGTATAGTCTGAAGTCAGGGAGCATGATTCCTCCAGCTCTGTTCTTCTTTCTCAAGATTGTTTTAGCTATTCCAGGTCTTTTGTGTTTCCATACAAATTCAAAAACTATTTGTTCTAGTCTGTGAAAAATGCCATTGGTATTTTGATAGGAATTGCATTGAATCTGTAGATTGCCTTGGATAGTATGGCCATTTTGACAACACTGTTGAAGAACACAGTATATCTTTCCATCTGTTTGTGTTGTCTTCAATTTCTTTCCTCAGTGTCTTAGAGTTTTCCAAGTATAGGTCTTTTGCTTCCTTAGGTAGATTTATTCCTAGGTATTTTATTCTTTTTGCTGCAATGGTAAGTGGGATTGTTTCCTTAATTTCTCTTTCTGATACTTTGAGGTTGGTGTATAGAAATGCAACAGATTTCTGTATATTAATTTTGTATCCTGCCTATTTCTTATTAATACATTTGACCTGCACTGTCAAATGTGGTAGCCACTAGCCACATGTGTCTGTTTATATCAATTTCTATTTGTTTATTTATTTATTTACTTACTTATTTATAATTTACATAACATTATGTTAGTTTCAGGTATACAACTATGCAGGTAATGGTTTAATATTTGTATATATTATACCCATACCCACCCCCATTGGCAGGCAACCACTTATTGGTTTTATGTCACTAGAGTTAATTTGTAATTTCTGCACTTTAATGGAATTGTACATTGTGAACTCTTTTTCGTCTGCCTTCTTTCACTCAGCACAATTATTTTGAGATTCATCATTGTACTGCATGTATCAACGATTCATTCCTTTTAATTGCTGAGTAGTGTTCCACTAAATGGGTATATCACAATTTGTTTTATTCATTCACCTGGTGATGGGCAATTGAGTTGTTTATAGTTTTTGATATTACAAATCAAGTTGCTATGAACATCGATCTACAAGTCTTTGTTTGGACATATGCTTTCATTTCTTTTGAGTCAAGTCCTAGGAGTAGAATGTAGGAAAGTAATTTCTTTTTATTTCCTCCTTGGTCTATTCATTATGGAGATATGGAAACAGGAATATGAATCAGTTAGGATAGACTGGGCAGTAACTAATGACCCCAAATTCCAGTACCTTCAAAGTACAGACTTAGTTCTGGCTCAGGTCCCATTTCCTCTGCAGGTTTTCTATGCCTTTTCTCCAGGTTATCTTTACTGCAAAACCAAGCTGACAGTGAAGATTCTGTCTGGAACATTGCCCATTACTACAGAGGAAAAATAGGGTATGGAAAATCATGTGCTGGCTCTTAGAGTTTCTACCTGGAATTGACATTCACTACTTTTAAAAATATTTCATTGACCAAAGAAAGTTACATCAGCCTGACCTGATATCAGTGAGTGGAGAAGTATCATACTTTCCTTGGAAAAGGAAGCAAATATTGATATTTTGTGAACAACAATAGATCTACCATACTCTGTCTTTCTGGTTGAAATTATTTAGATAAATCTAATTTCTTCCTGCAAAATACATTCATCTACTCTCCAACAGAGACAACGCAAGTGACCCATCCAATGATCAGGCTCAAAGTTTAGGATCATATAAAATTCTCTACAACAGGCCAAACATGGCTCTTCTTTCATGGTCCCGTGTGTGAGAGAGACAAGTTAGCTGTCCTTCTGCACCCAGTGCATAATGGGGGAGAAATGAAAGAATTGTAAAAATAATCATTTTGGAAAAGGCAAAGTCTTAGAGATACACAGCAGTGATTGGTCCACAGAAATTCTAAAATTCCACTCAGGAGATATCCCAAGTGTCCCTTACTGGCATTGGGAAACATTCTCTGAGTAAGCTCTTATGTTTTCCCTGGGAGAAGTTCCAAGTCTGGTGTTCTCCATGGACGTTGCATCCAGTCTCAGTAAGGTCCCTCCTTTTCAATCATCCTTTTTGGTGTCTTCAGATGAGGCATTTGGCATTGTCTTCTTTGAGGGCCGAGCAACTTTTTCAGTCTGCTTCCTGGCCCTAAAATGTTGGGGCACAAAGACCATTTTAAGTCTCCAGTGGTCACAATATCTTTTAGTCTAGGCTGGTAGCTTTTTATTTTTCTCTGTAAAACTCTTTCAAAAAATGTAGCTTTCTTTTTAACTAGGTTATCCATCACAACATGTGCCAGTAGCTATGCCTACAATTTTTTTTAGAGAATCCTTACCTTCTAGTCTTAATTTTAGAAACATTGAGCCTAACCAACTTCTAATGAAAAACCAGTCTTTGCCTCTTCTCTCTTAGCAATTTTGTTCATCTGAAAAATTTATAGGTGCAAATTAATTCCTAAAGAGATTTTAATATAACAATATGAGTTTTGATTTGGTCTTTGTCATGAAGCTGAATTTTCATTTGTCCTTTGTAGCATAAAGACCTTCTCAGTTTTATCTTTTAAGAATTGGAAATGAGAATCCATTTTATTTTCATCTCTGTACATTTAATTTTCCTACCTCCTTACCTAAATATGAAAGCTCATTTGATAAAATACCTGCCTTCCAAGTTATTACAAGTCACAATGTTATTGAATGTTATATCACTGTATAATAGTGAATTTATGTCCTTTTGGATCCTGGTCATAGTCTCCTTGCCATCTGCTACCTGTTTCTGTAAGCTTCATGTCTTATGGTTCACTGTTGTTTTTGTTGATGTAGCATCCACCTAATTTTAGGTACCAATTTACTTTTTGGTCAGAATAAGTTAGGGTATACCGTTATAACAAATTACCCTTAACTTAATGTCTTATATCAGGAAATAGTTATTTCTCATTCATGCCACATGTTCATTATGTGTTGGTTAAGACTACTCCATGTCTTTGGCACTCTGGGAGCCAGTCTTATAGAACAGCTACTATATGGAACATTAATAATTGTAGCATGATCAGTGGGGTCTAGATTTAAAGCTTCTGCTAAAAGTTGTACATGTCACTTCACTAACATTTAATTGATCAAAGCCACTGCTCTGGTCCAGCCAAAT
The DNA here is from genome assembly GCF_002837175.3 of Physeter macrocephalus. Lineage (NCBI taxonomy): Eukaryota > Metazoa > Chordata > Mammalia > Artiodactyla > Physeteridae > Physeter > Physeter macrocephalus. Next base: position 19,263,004 of record NC_041223.1, on the reverse strand, counting down.
ACCACTAGAGGGAGGAAATATAATCCATCCCAAGGGAAAGGCATCTAATATTTGTGAGCAATAATACAATCTATGAAACTATTAAACCAAGATTAACACTACAGCCATAATCTTATGTGCCTAAAATATATGTATGGCTAAAAGTTTTGGAATTTTAAACTCAAACCTTTAATTGGCAGAATTACTGTGTCAAGATGCCTTGATATATTTTTGCCAAAGATGAAGAAAAATTTCCTTCCTCTTTACCAGGGGCTAAATTAATTGTAGGTCATTTTTATTAAAACAGTGAATGAAAGATTCAGAACTCCAAACAGTGAGACATTAGCCAGAAGGGCATGTCACCAAAATGCCTTTCTTTTCTAATTAAGGTAAGATTAAGTAATAATTAGGTATTACTGTACAGAGTTTTCATGTTTCCACTAGTGATGTCTTTGTTTAAAGGCTCTGGAATTGGAGTTTATTCCCATCTTAGGAAGGACAAAAAGAAAGGGGTTCCTATATAGTCAGACATGGCAAACTGCTCTAACCGAGGGATCTTTCTTCCTAGATTTGACCTAAGATGATTGACATTCAAGGGCAGTGATAGGATTTCCTTTCTCATGTGGGGCATGAGAGGTCAATATTACCTCTTAGCAACACAGTTATTTCTTGCAAAATAACAAGCATGCACAAATTCTTATGACATTGTAAAAAGGTTGTTAAATGTCTCAGGGTTATATTTCCCCCTTCTCATAGTAATTTATTTACATCAACCCCTAGGTATAAAATGGCCTCAGCCTGGCTGCATCATCTTCTCTTAAGTGACAGTTTTCCAAGTCTCTACATTCAAAGGGTAAGAAGATATTGTAATGTAGCAAATGGCTAAGAATTCTCAGCTGCAACCTTCTTCACAGGATTATCCGAGTCCCTGGCACACTGTTATTAGGCATTATACTTTTTAAAATTCCTAAAATAATATGTGAAAATTAGTGTCATTTTAATTTTTACCTTTCTTATTATCACTGAGGCTGAATATTTTCTCAGATTTTATAATTTTTAAAACTTTTATCTTCCAAGACGTCCTGTATCAGAATACCCTTTCTTGAAATTAAAATTGTTTTTACTTTTTAAATTTTTGTTATAAAACTTGTACTTTCTCATTTTAAAATCTGTACACCATAAAGGAAATCAGTCTTGGCCTTTGAGTCTTTAAAACATGTCATTAGTGACTTCTTCAGTTTGCAGGTAAGATTAAGTCATGAGCACCTAAGTCCTAGACTGTAAAGTGATGTGATCAAGTTAGAGGTGTGGTTATATAGCTATTAGAATTACGTTTATTGAAAAGAAAGAATACAAACAAAAGTCAAATAGTACTTTTGAGGATATACCTAGGAATCATTGTTTAAAAAAAATAGGTGGGCTTCCCTGGTGGCGCAGTGGTTGAGAATCCGCCTGCCGATGCAGGGGACACGGGTTCGTGCCCCGGTCTGGGAAGATCCCACATGCCGCGGAGCGGCTGGGCCCGTGGGCCATGGCCGCTGAGCCTGCGCGTCCGGAGCCTGTGCTCCGCAACGGGAGAGGCCACAACAGTGAGAGGCCCGCGTAACGCAAAAAAAAAAAAAAAATAGGTGATATGAATAAATAATAATGAAAACACAAATAAAAATTATACAGACTTCCATTTATAAAATAAGTCATGTGAATGCAATGTACAGCATGGTGACTGTAGCTAATAATACTGTACTGTGTATTTGAAAGTTGCTAAGAGAATAGGTGTTACAAGTTCTCATAACAAAAAAATAATAAACATGATAAATAATAGATGAATCAAGATGTGTAATGAAGGAACTATGCAGAAGTCTTCTAGTTATTTGGCACAGCACATATAAACTAAAGATATGAAAATCTGTACATAAGGCTAGACCATTTAACAAAAGTTTATGTATACGTGTCTGAATGTGTTTTATGCATTAATAGCTAGCTTTTTTCCAATAATTATTTAAGGCAATCTACAAAAGTTTCAACAATATGACTTTCAGTGAAATGAGCAGAAAATAAATATTCCAGAAAGTTAGCTATGGTATAAGTGTATGGTATAAGGTACCATATTTATGGTATAAGGTGACTTATATATGCCTTGATTTTTTTTTAAATAAACACTTTTGTAGAATAGTTTTAGACTTAACAGAAAAATCGTGAGGATAGTGCAGAGATTCTACATACCTCACAATCAGGCTCCTCCATTACTGACATGCTATATTGGTGCCTTAGATTTGTTATAATTAATGAAACAATATTGACACATTTTATTAACTAAAGTTCATATTTTATTCATACTTTCTTAGTTTTTATCCAATGCCTTTTTTTTTTCTGTTCCAGGATACCATTCAGTGAATATTACGTTACATTTAGCTGTCATGTCTCCTTATGCTCATCCTGGTTGTGACAATTACAATATGACTTCTTACAAAATGGAAATTTTGTAGAATAAGGGCAGGGAAAAATGAGATAAAGTCAAAGTTGTGTTTAGAAACAAAATACATGTCATAAGATTACGTTCTGTGACTAGAGATAGACAACAACTCTGACTTTGAACCACAGTGTCCAAAAGACACAGATATACAAGTTGCTTATCATCCTTCGTAAAAAATGAAGCTCTTCCTGTTATGGAGTCCTGAGATAACTTCCTCCTGGAGCCATGGTTAAGAGACCGCTTTAGAACCAATCATGTTTACGGAAAATAAAAAATGGCTTATTAGGGCTAATCCCTATAACGTATTGAAGGTGGGCCAAGGTCATGATGACTACATGCATTTCAAGTGTGAGGAGGAGGGAAGACAGTGGGGTCAATGCAGTGAGCTATGCAAGCTCATTGGAGGATTGAACATTTCCCCTATTTTTTTTTTTTTTTTGGCTGTGCCACACGGCTTGCAGAATCTCACTTCCCCAACCAGGGATTGAACCCAGGGCCCCAAGCAGTGGATGCAGAGTCCTAACTACTGGACTGCCAGGGAATTCCCGTGCATTTCCCCCTAAAGAGCTGCTCCTATATGGCTTTTCCCAATGCTTGCAGGGACAACAAAGAAATTGAGTAGACTTCAGATTGGTGGTTTCAGGTTGGACCCTCCTGACCCCATCTCACCCCATTCTTTCCCCAGCTTCTTCTTTGATGAAAGACAAGCAAAGGACTTTAAACATAGGCACTGTGTGGGGGCATTTAGCAAAAGAAGACTAAAGATCAGGGAGTTGTTGAGGCTGGTGGAACTATGAGGGCTGGATTTGACAAGCAGGTATTACAGGCACCCCGCAGATTGTGGGGCTACCACCTGCTTCATCTCTGCCTGCTTCACACTCTGTTTGTTCATCTTGGTCAGGGGCAGCTGCTCATAAAAATGAATAATATTTTCTTTGGCCACATCATGTCTACAGTGCAAGGTTGCCAGAAGTTTGAAAGTACCGTCTCTATTCAATTATTATATGTCAAAAACAAGATGGGATTTTCTGTAATTGAAATTATTTATATTGTTCTCTAGTTTAAAATTCCTCTGTGGACAGTATTGCTAATTAAAGCACTGCTGCGACTAAAATAAAAGTGTGACCTACTGTCCTCAAGCTCCTTTAAAATATCACATACACACACGCACACGCACACACACACACACACACACACACACACACAAAGACCTACTCTGGCCTAGATGTGGGTTAGTAGATCATTATTTGATTTCTGGCTTTACTCCTTGATATGGGTGGCTTTGGAAAAAATTTTTTTTAATATTTTGTGGCCTCAGTTGCCTCATCTGTAACATGGTAAGTATATACCAAAGTTAAAGTGCAAATAGTAAAATTAAGTGAAATAAATTATGTGATGCTCTTACACAAATATTTAAATAGTAATATTGTCTTAATGATATTAACTCTCTATGTATATACATGAATATAATACATTTAAAACCATTTTACTTACCTAAACATGACATGTGACATCTATCTTATATATCACAATTTTTAAATCATTGTGTTCTTTCTCTTTTTTTTCACATCTTTATTGGAGTACAAAAGCTTTTCAATCTTGTGTTAGTTTCTACTGTACAACAAAGTGAATCAGCTATACGTATACATATATCCCCATATCCTCTCCCTCTTGAGCTCCCTGTCACCCTCCCTATCCCATCCCTCTAGGTCGTCACAAAGCACCAAGCTGATCTCTCTGTGCTATGCAGCAGCTTCCCACTAGACATCCATTCTACATTTGGTATTGTAAATATGTCAATGCTACTCTCTCACTTCATCCTAACTTCCCCTTCAACCCTGCACCACCAAGTCCGTTCTCTGCATCTGCGTCTTTATTCCTGCCCTGCCGCTAGGTTCATCAGTACCACTTTTTAAAATTCCATGCATATGCATTAGCATATGGTATTTGTTTTTCTCTTTCTGACTTACTTCACTCTGTATGACAGATCCTAGGTCCATCCACCTCACTACAAATAACTCAATTTCATTCCTTTTTATGGCTGAGTAATATTCCATTGTATATATGTGCCACATCTTCTTTATCCATTCATCTGTTGATGGACATTTAGGTTGCAGGGTATATGCCCAGTAGTGGGATTACTGGGTCATATGGTATTTCTATTTTTAGTTTTTTAAGGAACCTCCCTACTGTTCTCCATAGTGGCTGTATTTACATTCCCACCAACAGTGCATGAGGGTTCCCTTTTCTCCACACCCACTCCAGCATTTATTGTTTGTAGATTTTTTGATCGGCCATTCTGACCGATGTGAGGTGGTATCTCATTGTGGTTTTGAATTGCATTTCTCTAATGATTAGTGATGTTGAGCATCTTTTCATGTATTTGTTGGCCATCTATATGTCTTCTTAGGGGAAATGTTTATTTAGATCTTCTGCCCATTTTTGGATTGGGTTGTTTGTTTTTGTGATATTGAGGTGCATGAGCTGCTAGTATATTTTGGAGATTAATCCTTTGTCAGTTACTTCATTTGTAAATACTTTCTTCCATTCTGAGGGTTGTCTTTTCATCTTGTTTATGGTTTCCTTTGCTGTGCAAAAGCTTTTAAGTTTCATTAGGTCCCATTTGTTTATTTTTGCTTTTATTTCCCTTACTCTAGGAGGTGGGTCAAAAGGATCTTGCTGTGATTTATGTCATAGAGTGTTCTGCCAATGTTTTCCTCTAAGAGTTTTATAGTGTCTGGACTTACATTTAGGTCTTTAATCCATTTTGAGTTTATTTTTGTGTATGGTGTTAGGGTGTGTTCTAATTTCATTTGTTCACATGTAGCTGTCCATTTTCCCAGCACCACTTATCAAGAGACTGTCTTTTCTCCATTTTATATTCTTGCCTCCTTTGTCAAAGATAAGGTGACCATGTGTGCATGGGTTTATCTCTGGGCTTTCTATCCTGTTCCATTGATCTATATTTCTGTTTTTGTGCCAGTACTATACTGTCTTGATTACTGTAGCTTTGTAGTATAGTCTGAAGTCAGGGAACCTGATTCCTCCACCTCCGTTTTTCTTTTTTAAGATTGCTTTGGCTATTCAGGGTCTTTTGTGTTTCCATACAAACTGTAAAATTTCTTGTCCTAGTTCTGTGAAAAATGCCATTGGTAATTTAATAGGGATTGCATTGAACCTATAGATTGCTTTGGGTAGTATAGTCATTTTCACAATATTGATTCTTCCAATCCAGGAGCATGGTATATCTCTCCATCTGTTTATGTTATCTTTAATTTCTTTCAGCAGTGTTTTATCATTTTCTGAGTACAGGTCTTTTGCCTCCTTAGGTTGGTTTATTCCTAGGTATTTTATTCTTTTTGTTGTGATGGTAAATGGGATTTTTTCCTTAATTTCT
>NC_041223.1:19208583-19257112 GCF_002837175.3 Physeter macrocephalus | reverse complement strand
ACAGTGACAGTTTTACTTCTTCTTTTACAATTTGTATTCCTTTTATTTCTTTTTCTTCTCTGATTTCTGTTTTGGCTAGGACTTCCCAAACTATGTTGGATAATAGTGGCGAGAGTTCATATCCTTGTCTTCTTCCTGATCTTACAGGAAATGTTTCCTGTTTTTCACCATTGAGAGTGATGTTTGCTGTGGGTTTGTCTTATATGGCTTTTTTTATGTTGAGGTAGGTTCCCTCTATGCCCACTTTCTGGAGAGTTTTTATCATAAATGGGTGTTGAATTTTGTCAAAAGCTTTTTCTGCATCTATTGAGATGATCATATGGTTTTTCTTCTTTAATTTGTTAATATGGTGTATCACATTGATTGTTTTGCATATATCGAATAATCCTTGCATCCCTGGGATAAATCCCACTAGATCATGGTGTATGATCCTCTTAATGTGCTGTTGGACTCTGTTTGCTAGCATTTCGTTGAGGATTTTTTCATCTATGTTCATCAGTGATATTGGTCTATAATTTTCTTTTTTTGTGATATCTTTATCTGGTTTTGGTTTCAAGGTGATTGTGGCCTTGTAGAACGAGTTTGGGAGTGTTCCTCTCTCTGAAATTTTTTGGAAGAGTTTGTGAAGGATAGATATTAACTGTTCTATAAATGTTTGATATAATTAGCCTGTGAAGCCATCTGGTCCTGTACTTTTGTTTGTTAGAAGATTTTTAATTACAGTTTCAATTTCATTACCTATGATTGATCTGTTTATATTTTCTAATTCTTCCTGGTTCAATCTTGGAAGCTTGTACTTTTTCAAGAATTTGTCCATTTCTTCCAGGTGGTCCATTTTATTTGCATATAGTTGCTTGTAGTAGTCTCTTATGATCTTTTGTACTTCTGTGGTGTCAGTTGTAACTTACCCTTTTTTGTCTCTAATTTTACTGATTTGAGTCCTCTCCCTTTTTTTCTTGATGAGTCTGGCTAAAGTTTATCAATTTTGGTTATCTTGTCAAAGAACCAGCTTTTAGTTTCATTGATCATTGCTACTGTTTTCTTTGTTTTTATTTCATTTATTTCTGCTCTGATGTTTATGATTTCTTTCCTTCTACTAACTTTGGGTTTTCTTTGTTCTTCTTTTTCTAGTTGCTTTAGTTGTAAGGTTAGATTTTTTGTTTGAAATTTTTCTGGTTTCTTGAGGTGAGCTTGAATTGCTATGAACTTCTCACTTAGAACTGGTTTTGCTGCATCCCATAGGTTTTGGATTGTCGTGTTTTCACTGTCATTTTTTTCTACATATTGTTTGATTTCTTCAGTGATCTCTTCATTATTTAGCCATGCACTGTTTAGCCTCCATGTATTTGTGTTTTTCACTGTTTTTTTTTCTTGTAATTGATTTCTAATCTCATAGCATTGTGGTCAGAAAAGATGCTTGATACGATTTCAATTTTCTTAAATTTTCCAAGGCTTGATTTGTGACTCAAGATGTGATTTATTCTGGAGAAGTTCTGTGTGGACTTGAGAAGAAAGTGTATTTTCTGCTTTTGGGTGGAATGTCCTAAAATTATCAGTTAAGTCTATCTGGTCTATTGTGTCATTTAAAGCTTGTGTTTCCTTATTTATTTTCTGTCTGGATGATGTGTCTATTGGTGTAAGTGGGGTGTGAAAGTCCCCCACAATTTTTGTGTTACTGTCGATTTCTCCTTTTATGGCTGTTAGCATTTGCCTTAGGTATTGAGGTGCTCCTATGTTGGGTGCATAAATATTTATAATTGTTATGTTTTCTTCTTGGATTGATCCCTTAATCATTATGTAGTGTCCTTCCTTATCTATTGTAACTGTCTTTATTTTAAGGTCTATTTTATCTGATATGAGAATTGCTGCTCCTGCTTTCTTGTTATTTCCATTTGCATGGAATATCTTTTTCCATCTCCTCACTTTCAGTCTGTATGTGTCCCTAGGTCTGAATTGGGTTTCTTGTAGACAGCATATATATGCACCTTGTTTTTGTATCCATTTAGCCAGTCTGTGTCTTTTGTTTGGAGGATTTAATCCAGTTACATTCAAGGTGATTATTGATATGTATGTTTCTATCACCATTTTCTTAATTGATTTGGGTTTGTTTTTGTGGGTCTTTTTCTTCTCTTTTGTTTCCCGCTTAGAGAAGTTCCTTTAGCATTTGTTGTAGAGCTGGTTTGGTGGTGCTGAATTCTCTTAGCTTTTGCTTGTCTGTAAAGCTTTTGATTTCTCCATCGAATCTGAATGAGATCCTTGCTGGGTAGAATAATCTTGGTTTTAGGTGTTTCCCTTTCATCATTTAAAATATGTACTGCTACTCTCTTCTGGCTTGCAGAGTTTCTGCTGAAAGATCAACTGTTAACCTTATGGGGATTCCCTTGTATGTTATTTGTTGCATTCCCTTGCTGCTTTCAATATTTCTTCTTTGTATTTAATTTTTGATAGTTTGATTTATATGTGTCTTGGCATGCTTCTCTTTGGGTTTATCCTGTATGGGACTCTCTGCATTTCCTGGGCTTGATGGGCTTAACTTTCCCATGTTAGGGAAGTTTTTGACTGTAATTTCTTCAAATATTTTCTTGGGTCCTTTCTCTCTCTCTTCTCCTTCTGGGACCCCTATAATTCAAATGTTGGTGTGTTTAATGTTGTCCCAGAGGTCTCTGAAACTGTCAATTCTTTTCATTCTTTTTTTGTTTATTCTGCTCGCTGGCCGTTATTTCCACCATTTTATCTTCCAGCTCACTTATCCATTCTTCTGCCTCAGTTATTCTGCTATTGATTCCTTCTAGAGTATTTTTTAACTTCAGTTATTGCATTGTTCATCACTGTTTGTTTGCTCTTTAGTTCTTCTAGATCCTTGTTTAATTTTTCTTGTATTTTCTCCATTCTGTTTCTGAGATTTTGGATCATCTTTACTATCATTATTCTGAATTCTTTTTCAGGTAGTTGCCTATTTTGTCTTCATTTTGTAGGTTTTTACCTTGCTCCTCGTCTGTAACATATTTTTATGTCATTTCTTTTTGTTGTTGTTGTTGGGTGGGGCTGTATTCCTGTCTTACTGGTTGTTTGGCCTGAGGTGTCCAGCACTGGAGTTTGCAGGCAGTTGGATAGAGCTGGGTCTTGGTGCTGAGATGAGGACCTCTGGGAGGCCTCACTCTGATTGATATTCCCTGGGGTCTGACTTTCTCTGTTAGTCCAGCAATTTGGACTCAGAGGTCCCACCACAGGAGCTCGGGCCTGAATCTGGCCTAGGAGCCAACATCCCACAAGCCACGTGCTGAGGCAAAAAAAAAAAAAGAAAAAGAAGAAAAAAGAAAAAAAGGAGCAGTATAATAACAAAGAATAAAAAACAAAATAAAATTAGAAAGATAAAAATATATTAGGAAAATTAAAAATATAATTGAAACAACTGCAACAAAGTAAAACAAAACCCCAACAGAAAATAACGAAAAAAGAAAAAGGGGAACAAGCCAAAAGGAACAGAACAATAACAAAGTATAAAGAATAAAACAAAATTAGTAAAATAAAAGATTTATTAGAAAAAATAAAAATATAAATGAATCAACACCAATAAATCAACAAGGTAAAACAGAACTCCAATCTAAAAGAGGAAAATAAAGAAAAGAAAAAAAAGTCCTTGGCTATGGGAGGTTGAGTTTAGGCAGGGGCAGGATTTAGGGTGGAGCGGGACCTGGGGGTGGGGGGTGGTGACATTTGAGTGTAGAGTGAGGCCTAGGCTCAGGACCTATGCAGCAGGAAAAGGCCTTCAGTGCTGGGCCTAGGTGGTGTGATGTTCAAGCGTGGGGTGGGGCCTCTGCTTAGGACCTTCCTGGAAGCAGAGAGGCAGCACATCCAATGGGGGCCTTCAGGAGTGTGGAGCTCTGGAGTTTGGAGGTAGGTCCCTGGGTGAGGGTGTGGGGGTGTGGTTTAGGTCCAGCGCTGTTGGAGGGGGTCCCAGAGGGCGTCTCCGAGTGTAGAGGGGGGGCCCTGTGGGGAGGTGTAGGGGTAGGGGTGGGGCTTGGGCTCTGCTCCACAGGAGGGAGGCTCCAAGGGCAGAGGATTGGGCCCAGGAGCCCAACAGGCTCCCTGGTGTCTAAGTGGCCATGTTCCCTTCTGTTCCTCTGAGCCTCCCCACCCCGTCTCCCCCAGGACCCTTAACCATGGATGGGTCCCACTGGATGTAGGAACTCCTCCCCTCCCCCAGCCACCCCTCAGGGGTGCCGGTCCTGTAGGCCCGGCCTTTACTTTTGCTCTCCCCTCCCTCCCACTCCCTCAGGATCCACCGGGCTGGAGGGGGCCTCAGTGGGCAGAGGATCAGGCCCGGGATCTCAGCACTCTCCCGGGAGCCCAAGTGGGCAGGGGAAACCTGGCCATGCTCCCTTTTGATCCTCTCCCCTCCCAATTGTCCCCCAACTTCCCCCTTCGAGCGTGGGCTCTCTTCCCCTCCCCCAGCCGCCCCTCAGGGACGCCAGTCCCGTCCTGCCTCCACTTCTCCTCCCCCTTCACTCCCCCCAGGACCCATGTCCTACCCGGTCGCTGGGGGTTCCTCCCATCCCCTTAGGTGTCCGTGGTCCCCCTCCAGTGCCTGGTAGATGCCCTAGCTGTGCTCATTGTGTTCTTTCCATGTTTGTCATACAAATTAGCTGACATTTCTTTTCATTCTCTTGAATGTTCCATCTTTCCAGTTGTCAGATATATTCACAGGCTTCCAGAATACTCAGCTCAGGGGATCTTTTACTGCTTCTGAGAGGTTGGGAATTCTATCCCAACCTTCATTTGATTCCTTACCTAAGGAAAAAGGAGCCCAGGACCCCAAGGAGGATACTATCTTTGGCCTCAGTTGTCTTTCACCCTCAGTAGGTCAGGCGAGGCCAGCGGCTGGTGGCAGCCTGTCCTGTCCATCTGTTGGTAAATGCCATGTTGGTGGTTTCATTGTGCACACTTCTGACCCAACCTCACCCCACCTTGGACCATCTGTTATCATCTGTTACCTTTGAACTTTCCCTGAGGCATCTCTGTATTCTTGTAGCTATTGTCAGGCTACTCTGCTAGACTATAGTTTCCTTACATGTTGTGAATGCAGGATACACCTTTGCATCTCCTCCGACACCAAGCACAATAACAAGGTGGATGTGAAATACATTGAGCTGAATGAATGGATGAAGGATGAGATTGAACATCACTCAGAGATTCCCTGGCCCAGCAAATCTCTTGTTGCGTTAAAGCTCCTATTACCTATTATAAGACCAATGATGTCTTGGATGTACACACACAATTAACTTGAATGCTGCTACAGAGACCATTGCTTTATTTAAAATTCCTTGATATTCAGATTGCAACAAACAGGGCTTAAGACATATATTCTTTAGGAGGACAGGGGTCTGAGGGAAGAGCTCCACATTTTGTGGAGTTAAGATTCTCAGATGTCCCTTTCTCTTGACTGAGGTAGGGTGCTGTGAAGAGAGGACATCATGAAGGCAGTGATAAGAGTTTGGATGCTTTGGAGGGAATAATCAAAGACATAGAAATAGAAAGAGGCACCAAAAGTGAATCTCTGCAAAATTTTAAATGTAACTTTTAAATGATTCCCCTACAAATTATTCCTCAAATTTTCCAGGGTTTCTTCCTGACTGGCCTAACATGCTAGTGCCAAATAGGCTTTTTATTAGCTTCAGGGGGAAAAAAACAGTGCAAAACTATATAAACTGTAAGCATGGTTTTCCAAAGTGCATGGCAGGAAGTCTCTTGAATGGCAGAAAAGTTGGCTGTGTGGTCATGACTGGGTAGCCTGAGGAACACTCCGTCTCCCTTTAAAACTGCTGGTGGAGAGGAAAAATGTTGAAGACTGATGGTGCATTCGTCTTTATTTTTCCTGTGAGAAGTATTTTTGTTGGTTGTTTTAGACACAGTCATTTCATTTAGCTTGGAAAATAACTCAAGAGAGAAGTTTTTAGAGAGAATCGGTGTACTGTTTTTTTTTATGACCTTCTAAAAAATTTGGACTTTTTTAAAGAGAAGTTTAGGTTACAGCAAAATTGAGAGGCAAGTACAGAGATTTCCCATATACTCTCTACCCCACACATGCACGGCCTTTCCCATTATCAACATTCCTCATCAGAGTGGTACATATGTTACGATTGACGAACTACACTGACAATATTGTCATCCAAAACCCATAGTTTACATTAGGGCTCAATCCTGGTTGTACATTATATGGGTTTGTACAAATGTATAATGACATATATCCACCATCATAGTATCATTCAGAGTGTTTTCATTACCCTCAAAATCCACTGTGCTCCTCCTTCTCCCCCCTCGTCCTGCCCCCGGCACTGGCAACAACTGATATTTTTACTGCCTCTGTTGGAATTCATGTACTTTCAAAAAGTTTTTACTGGGAAAATAATGTTAAAATAACAACAGAAATCTATGGGAAATTTTTCCACATTCCCAATACCATATCAAATTTATTTTCACTTGTCTTTTTTACATTATAAACTTTATCTTATGTATAACCAGTTCCTACATGTTGTAGTGATATTGTTGATCCAATATTATAATTTAAATTTTCAATTTTATCTTAGATTAAAATAATCTTTTTTCTTCTTATCTCTGTTTCCTTCTCTTACCCACATCTAAACACTGCATTGTCAGCCTGATATTATCCCCACTCTATCAATTACTTTTATTTTACAATGCTGCTTTATTTAAAATTCCTTGTTGTTTAGATAGGAACAAAAAGAGGATAATACATATATTCTGTAACAAGGGCAGGATCAATCAACTATTTGATTAAGTCTAAGTTAAATATAAGTAAATCTACTGGATGTTTATTCTATACTATTATGTCCCAAATGCTGTGTGAGTGTGTAATGACACGCTATGTGGTGCACAAGATTAGTAAAATGATAGCTGCACTCACAGAAATTTATAGTCTGATTGAGTTGATGAGACATAGTCACATGATTCAATTAACTAACATGACCTAAGCATATATAATAGCACGATAGGCTGAAATAATGAAGTGCTAAATTATGAGATACAGAAACTGATATGAGATCTAGAAACTGACAGGACAGGAAAGTCAGAGCTATAAAAAATGTGCTAACTGAAATTTAGATTCGTGCAGGAGGAGGGAGCGCAGAGGGCCCTGCAGCCACGCCTCTCAGGAGGACTCTCAGAAGACGAACTGATGAGGGCACCACTGTGGCAGAATTTAGGCACCAATAGGAATGGGTTTCAAGGAACTGCCAGGAATGTTCCATCAGCTGTCCTGGAATGTTCCGTGGAATGTGTTCATCCTAACTTAGAACCCTCTTAGAACCATACCCCACCCCAGCCAGGGCATAAGGTTTTGCTCCAGCCCAGAGAGAAGGCACTAGGAGAGGAAGAATCAAACTCTGTAGAATAAGATGGCACTTTAGGATTTTTTTCTTTCTTTTTTTTTTTTTTTGCGGTACACCGGCCTCTCACTGCTGTGGCCTCTCCCGTTGCGGAGCACTGGCTCCGGACGCGCAGGCTCAGTGGCCATGGCTCACGGGCCCAGCCGCTCCGTGGCTAGAATAAGATGATATTGTGTTTTTATACTTAATTTTTTTCTAGCTAGGGAAAAATGGATAATAAACAGGAAACAATGGGAAGAGGTATTGTACAAACCAAAGAACAGAGTCTAATTCACTATTGTGTGTGTGTATCTATATATTTTCAAATCCTGTTAATAAATTCAGAAGACTGTCATAAGCAAGGGATATAATTAATTCTTACCTGGAAAAGTCCTTTTAAGACCCCATGCTTAGGAGACCGACGAATGAATTTCTATCTCTAGCGGGTTGCTTACTAGTTATGGGGTCAGGAGCAACCTTAGTTTCTTCAACTCCAGAATAAAGTCTTAATAAGCAGTGTACAAATAGATGTCAGTTTTGTTCCATTTTCTTTTGAAAGAAAGCTTTCTAACCTCATACATGTTTATTTTTGAAGATGACTTTAAGCTTCTATAAGTGACAGTAAAAAAATAACGGTCTGGCTGACAACTGTCTTTGAAGGACTGCCTTAAAATCAGCTGGTTGATAGAAAAATGGGCTTTCAGACTGTTCAATAGCTTGGAAGTTGGAAAAAAATCATAGAACCAGAATGGAGGTAGCACACTGTCTGGTTATCATTTCAGGGAAACGAGCATTTCTTTATTTCTTAAATATTCAGAGAGAAGTACTCTTTGAACACCACAGTATTTATTGAGGTGGTAGATTTCTTGAAATATAAAAGCTAGTTGTCTTCTCCTTGGGGGTCTCTTATTATCTACTTTCTGTAGTTGGCTGGAGGCTAATACACCAGGTGTATCAGCCAGTGAGAGTTGTATTCGTTTTCTACTGCTGCCTTAACAAATGATCACAAAGTTAGCAGCTTAAAATAACATCCAGTTCTTATCTCACAGTTGTGTAGGTCACAAGTCTTGGTGTAACTGGCCCAACTGAGTCGTGTGGAGTGTCTCACAAGACTCTGGGGAAGAATCCTTCCTAAGCTCATTTAGCTTGTTGGTGGAAATCTGTCCTTTGCAGCTTGTCCTTGTATCTTTGCTGCCTGTCAACAACAGCTAGCAGTTGTTCTTATAGGTTTCCCACATACTTTTTCCTGCTTTCCATATGACTGCTTCAGCAAGGATCGGTCAAATCCCTCTCTCGCTTCAGATCTCTCCAATTCGTCTTCTGCCACACTTCTCTGACTCCAGCGAGCCAAAGTTCTCTGTTTTTAAGGTTCATGTGGGTTAGATTGGATCTACCTGGTCAGTCCAGAATAATCCCCTTATTTTTAAGCCCCTCAACCTTAATTACAAAATACCTTTGCCATGTAACATAACACTCACAGGTTCCAGAGATCTGGACATCTCTAGGGGGCCCTTCTGCCTACCACAAGAAATTAAAAGCTATCACTCCTTATCCATTTTCAGAACATATTGTCTTCATGAAAGACACCTTTAGAATTTTAGTTAAATGATCTTGGAAATATAACCTCTCTGAGGAGTAGTTGCTGGCAGTTGAACAACACTGATTTACCTTAAATATGTGCTTACTGGTTGTTTTTTGGATTCTCTCCTAACATGAGTAACAAGTCTTTTGCTCCATCTCTGTTGTGGTTCTTTAGGACAATGATCAGGAAAGAAATTGCATACAGATTGTATTACATTTCCTGGTGGTGATGTGGGCAGGCATAGATGCTGAATCATCTGGCATCATTTGGTAGGATTCAGCTGGTAGGAGAGACTCTGGTCATCTGATAAGAGACCATTCCTGTCACTCAGGATGTGTTGCTCCCAGGAAGGAGTTAATGTTCCCCACACATGGGTGCAAATAATGGCTGCAATGGCTACAGCTGCTCAAAGACCCTAGAGACAAAATCCTAAATCCTGAGCTGCTGATTCTTACATCCATGGTTTATTACTCATCATATTTTTTTGCCTAGGTCAAGCAAAAATCTCTGATATTCTTTCTCTCTTTCTCTCTCTCTCTCTTCCGCCCCCCCATGTTTATTTCATTCAAGTCTAGAAAAATACAATGGGAAAATATCAAATCATACATTATTATTATAAAATCCTCGCTTTTCAGTCTGATTTTCTCTTCTTCCTCCTTTTGCCTTACTCGTCCTTCAGCCATTTCACTGCTAATTAGAACTTCTACCAGGAAGTCAACAGTGGCAGAGAAGTGAAACATAGGTACATATGACCCTAATTATTTGCCCCAATGTAAGTTTTAGGAAATGAGAAAGTGAAAAACAGTGACCAGAAAGAATTAGGCTCTTCAGTCTTCCTTACTAGTCCCCAGAATGCCAGTGACAATCATGGGTAATTGGGTGGCTTCATCGTCAGCCAGTGAATTACCTTTAGTGTGGAGATCTGCACATACTTCGAATTCATATTGCAAATGTTGGCATTTACCTAGATCATCCTTTTCTTATTTTACAAGATGAGGAACCTTGACCCAGATAGATTTACTGTCTTGTGCATAGCCACACAACACAAATACTGTATAAATTTTCTCATGCAATATCTACAAATTTGACCCTATTATCCTGAAAACATATGGAGAAGCTAAGGCCAAAATTTGTCAATGACTTACAGTCGCACTGGTTAATATGAACAGGCTAAGACCAGAATGCAAATCTGCTGTTCTCTCTTCATATACACTTCCCATCAACTTATGTCTGGCCAGGTGTGGAAAAGTCCCAGGGAAAGCAGGTGTGCTGTAATAGAGTGGTTATATGGGGTGGAAAGCACCTGATGTATCATTATCTGCATCTTCACTTGCTATTAGTGTGCCATGATGTCTTTTTGTCCACTAATAAATCACCATAAACTTGAAGCCTTTGTCTTGACAACCTAATTTTCTCTCCGGCCAAGACCATTCCATGATCCTGGTGATATATGACTAGACCTCATCCTTGAGTAAATTCCTGTGTAAAGAATTTCTCTTCATTTGAAATCTTCTTCCCTTTGGAATTCAGCCAAAATTTAATGAGAAAAATTATCTATTATGCAGTCTCACTCTTAAAGCAAATCTAAGTCTCCAGTTGCAGAATTCTTGTAGGTGCTATCTGCCTTCAGTTAGGAATAATTTAGAAATTGAATAAGAAATCCCTTTCATTGACTGACATCTTGCAGATTAAATCTGAAGCCTCTTGAACTTCATTACAGCTTCATGAATATTGTAAGGCTTTAAAACTTGGCTGTGGTTTTGAAACTCAGCCAAGAAGGTATTAATGCTTGTTAGAACTTGTATTTATGTAATGCCTTTTCTTCCAACTGATTTAAAGCACCTAGCACATTGTTTCAGTCTATCTCCATAATACTCTTATGGGTTGTTAAGTGGAGGCTTCATTATTCCCACTTTATAAGTAGGAGGCGTAGGGGTCAATGACGTGACACCAACTAACAAAGGACATGTAATTTTCTATTACATATTTTCCAGCTCTGAATCCCTATTTGGGAAAGCTGCTTTCACTAGTAACATGCCTCTTATTTGCATTACATTGCATTAGCTATGCATTAAATCTCTACTTCTGTTTCAACCTTATTCCCAGCTCTTGCGACCCTCTCCCCTTCATTTGCCTACCCAATTGATTTCCATCAATAACTTCCTACTCCAACTCCTAGGACATCATTCTTAATCTTTAAAGTGCATGAGAATCTCCCAGGGAGATTTTATTATTATTATTATTATAGATTATTATTATTATTATAGATTATTATTTATAATAATAAATAATAATTTATTATTATCCAATAATAATTGAGAGAAGTGCCTCACAGTCAATCCTGATGTGGAGTAGAAAAGCCAGGAAGAGTTTTAAAGTCTTGAACATATTAACTATTGTCTAGTACATTACAGGCCATTTGTCCTGTTACGTTCATTGGATTTCTGAGAAGCAGAACCAGAGGCAAAGATTCTTTTGCTAATAATATATTGAGGCATGCTCTCAAGAGGAGAGGGAGGGATTCGGGATAGGGCTGGGGAATAAGCTAGCAATGTCTCAGCTGGAGTCTGATCCAGTCTGATCCCACAAGGATGCTCAGGAATACAGATTGACCACAGAGTTAGCAAGGAGGCCAGTTTTTTGAACTTCAGAGTCAGTCATTGGCCAAGTTCTTATATGGAGTGGGGACGGGAGGGAGGTGTGGTCTTCCTGATGAGGCATCTCTGAGTTGTCTGAGAGCAATTCTTCACAGAAGGCAGCTATGCGTTGTTATCCATCACACTGCAGCATCTGGGGTATGTGTATTCTGGCTGGTAAAGGTGATCTGGGCAGAGCACTAATAGTATCTGCTACAACCCTCAGCTCAACAAGAATCACCTTTATTCCTCCTAGTCTTGGGCTCCTGGCTTTATCATTTCCCCACCTTGAACCACCCAATCTAATACCTAACTCTATATATTTCTGTGTCTGAGTCCCCTCCCTGGTACATTCTGTAGTCCCAGAGTTCCTTATATAATTGTTCTTAATAATCCCTTTCCTAGACAGAGAAATCCTGCCTTACAACCTGCCCATTGAAAGAGTGCTGACTCTGGCCACTGTCAAGTTGCAGGTATCTGCATGGCTCTTCCATTGCTTCCTATTTCCGAAGCCCCAACATGAGTTCTCCCTTTCCTGCTAAACTTATTTGCCTGACTCTGTCCCTAGTTTTAGGAGGGAATTCCACATTGCATAACTCCAGGGGCACAATTATTATTGTGTTCTCTGAGAACGATGCCTTCCAGAGATTTGTAATCTGGTAGCCCGGGCAATACTTCTTGGGTACAGGGTTATGCTTCCAGACTAGTTTTCTGCAGGCAGGATCTGGCAGCCCACTTCCCAGTTTCAGCCCCTCCCAGGCTCTCATTTCCCAGGTTCTGTCTGGAGATATCCATATGATATTAGGGATGCTAGGGATGTTTTTACTTCTCTATGCCTGTTGCTTTCTACTAAATTTCCTCTAAGGTTGTAAAATTATAAGTGGCCATCAGATGTTATTACACACTCCAATATATGGCAAACTGATAATGAAATTGAATGTTTTAACAAAATTACTTGGTAGAGATATTGCTAAAATGTTCACAGGACAAAATAAGCAAAGGAACTAAACTAAATGTGGAAAGAGGGGCAGAGATGTTAAGCCAGTTTCCTAGACCCTGAGATTGCTTCCTACACATGACTTGGCCTTTTCATAGAACTGTGCCCTCTGAGGTGTCTGTGTGCTATGGCAGAAATCAGAAACACCACTTCTAGCAACTTTCCTGCCAGGAAATTCTTGTTCTAAAGACACAGCACAGTGATGTACTTGGTAAATCAGACTTATAGTTTCTACTTACTTGCAACAAAATTCACAAAAGTGAAAAAATTATAACTACTTGAAAATATTATAATATATATCATTATTTAAACTTAAAATAATGAGGAATTGGGAATACACAATTCAAAATAATTAAAAAGGTTTACTCCCCCTTAGCAACCAAAGAAAACAAAAGGAATAATTTTGCATCTATCAAACTGTCAAATATTTTACAAAATGGTAGTAGGCAGTGTTGTTCAGGATGTGTTAAAATGGACACTCAAATATGCAGCTGATGATAGAATAAATGGTACAGTTGTTTTGGAGGAAAAATTTTCAATATGCATCAAGAGTCAAAAGAAACATCTTGAGTGAGCAATTTTACTGCAGAGAATTTATACCAAGAAAATGATCGGATATGCAATCATACAAACATTTGTGTACCAACAAGAAAAGTAAAAACTTCCCTTATTTCTAACCCTTAACAGATCAAATATTAGTTAAATGTTAGTATATATATTTTTAAACACTTATTTTTTTTAGAGTAGTTTTAAGTTCACAGCAAAATTGAGAGGAAGGTACAGAGATTTCCCATATACTCCCTGCCCCATGCACAGCCACCCCCATGATCAACATCCCTCACTAGGGTAGTACATTTGTTATAATTTATGAACCTATGACACATCGTAATCACCCAAAGTCCCTAGTTTACATTAGGACTCACTCTTGGTGGAGTACATTCTGTGGGTTTGGACAAATAGATAATGACCTGTCTATTCCTATTCATCTCACTGCCCCCCATCCCCAGACTGTGGCAACCACTGATATTTTTACTGTCTCCAAAGTTTTGCCATTTCCAGAATGTCACATGTTGGAATCATGTAGTATGTAGTCTTTTCAGATTGGCTTCCTTTACTTAATAATGTGCATTTAAATTTTCTTCATGTCTTTTTATGCCGTGATAGTTCTCTCTCTTTAGCATGGACTAATATTCCATTGTCTGGATGTACGACAGTTTATTTAACCAATTGCTGGTATGTTTTTATCATGGAAGGTAACAGCCTCATTTTACTGACCTCTGTCAGATATGCTATAAGTTGATTTTTTCAATGGTGATATAACCCAAGCTCAAAGTTTGGAGGTTTGGAGAACAGAAAAGTTTGGGGTTGAGTGGACATGAAAGAGATGGAGCAGGGTTGAAAGTACTTGCATCTGAGAAGCTTAGGAATAACAAAACTTCTATGTGGCCTGTCCCCACCTGTTTAAATTCTGAATTTTATTTGGGGCCCAAGCCCCAACTAACAGGAAAGCATTAAGTTTGCTTTCATTGCCTGCTTAGTTTGCCTGTCTTTCTCCGAACCTCATGGGTATCTATGGCTTAGAGTAAAACTCATGAATTCATGCATGTTTAAAATAGTCACTGATGTCTGGACAACCATCTAGGACATGAGTCCTACAAAGGAGTGATAGTACCAGGAAGAAGCCTGAGCCTTCAATGCTGAAAGACTATAGGAACTTCCTTTGGCTTATGGCTTCAAGTCTAAAACTCTCTACTGGCTATTTAAAGTTCAATGAATAATAGCGGTTATTATTGTCGTCTTTATTAACTAAGTTAATAAAGGTGTGGATATTTACTGGCTCATCCACACTCGGTGTCCGCACCCTATCAATGTTTCTGCTACATAGGAAGCCCCTTCTTCCTTCTCTTTTCTTTACTCTGTGTCTTACCATTATTTAACAGCAGTCTTATGTCCACCTCCTGCATGAAGCTTCCCTATAATTCCACAGTGATTGATTTCTTTCCTCAATTTCTGTCCTGGAGTTGGACCCACACATTTTGACTCTTTAAAATATACACATAGAGGTTGACAGGTGGAACATGTGCCATAGATGGCTGAGTGAGCGATTTTCAAAATGAGAATGCAATCACTGCAGTATTAAATTCTTATTCTGTTAAATAACCTAAAGCAATGAGCTGGCATTCTCATTTTAATTTTATTCTAAAAGCATTAAAAATCCCTATTATTCCAGGTACTGACATCTTCATTCCTGTTCATCCCATCAGAAAACCAAATGGGTATGTGCGGTGAACAGCTCTCTTCCAACAGCACTCAGTCCACAAGCTTAAATACGGAACATGAATTTGGTTCTACCTTTTAAGAGATTTGAAGAACTTTCTCATTTACTGCTTCAGACTGAAATAATTGCCTGAACTTCCCCCCTTCATTTTGTGTTCCATTTATACACAGCTTGTTATTTTATTCCTACAGAGGTTAAGAGCTCCTAATTTGACTAATATGTTAAATAGATACTTCATTTATATTAGTTTGTATTCAGTAATTTCAAGTAATAGCTTGTAGTCATCATATCAGGTTTCCTTTTGAGTGTTCTTAAATGTATCCTAGTCTCCATCAATAATTAAGCCTCAGATCATGATCCGATTCCTGAGCTGTCAGTCATTCACTATGAGAACAATTGAGATCATGTAGATGACAATTGTCTAACTCTTGTTATTGCACGAAAATGAGCAAGATATGATTTCATCGCAGGTGGAGTCTATTCTGACAAGATGATGGTGGTTTTGCAATTTTCAATAGGAATCGGGGATGTTTTATGGTGGCTTTCTTGCAGCAAAATGGCTCTCAGCCATCCTTGCTCTTTGCATCACAAGATGATCTGGACTTCTAAAGCTTGTATCTCCTTCACATTCAGGAAGCCAGACAAATAGAAACTCACCAATAAACAAGAATATCCTTTGGTACACAAAATAATGCTTTTCCCCCTGGACCAATGTAACTTGAAAAAATCCACCAATGAATTTTTAGCTGTTCCAGTCTATGTGAGTAGTTGTTGGGATCCTGATTCAGCAGTTGTGGAGGCAGAGAAATCATTGCTGCCTTTACTTAATAGTTCTGTGAGCTTTCAGGGGGCATGACTGAAAAGTCAATGCCGAGTGTTCATAGAGAAGATGCTTTTAATGGTTTTCCTGTTGACCTCATCACTAAAAGAAGCTGTCATATTTGATCAATATGGCAGTGTCATCCTGATCAATCTCTTCCTTGGTTTTCTCATCCCATATATTTCTGATCGCCTACAGGGTGAATATACATGCCCTGGTTCCAGTGCTCGTTTCTCAGCAAACTAATCTGTTTTGGCCTTCTTATCTCTAGTTAAGGGTAGAATTCACCTCTGCTGCCGCCTTTTTCTTCCCAGCTGTGTAAGAAATCAGTGCAGGGGTACCAATGCCACATCTCTAAGCCCACTCAGAATGCTGTGACAGCTCAGCATGCCCTGTGTTAAGTAGAAAGCTTCCTCTTTCTATGTTAAGTTCATTTGAAGAATGCTGCAAAATATCAGGCCTTAAAATAGTACCGAGCTTTGAATGCACACATACAGTTGTTTAATCCAAAGCATGTGCAAACATACACACCACAAGTATGCATAAACACATGGTAATAAAGAGTTCTGCTATCACTGAATTTTACACCCAGAACCAGACTTGCCCTCAAATAACACAGGCTTTGGTATAAATCAGCCTAGATTTCTTCTACCTTTACAATGAGTTACAGGTATCTTTTGTTCGTTCCTTCAATCTATCCTTGGTTGTCACTGACCCTGTCCATCAATTCTGCTATCTGAGTTTTGAACCTCAGTGGTTAGTGGGTGCCAAGTTCTCTGCACTCTTCCTTCTTTCTAGAGTTGGCTACTCTTTTATGGGTGTTTGAAAATCAGGTAGATACATTGAAAGGTGGGGAGGCACACCTATTTTATCTAAATTCCACATCCTAATTGAAGTTAATTGTCTTTATTACACTAGAAAAAGTTCAATCTGAGTACAAAAATGAACAAGTGCACTTGTGTACATTTGTACACAAGTGCAGACGAAGAATCATCTTGACCCCATCTGTGTTTGTCTCATATCCTCATCTAAGAATAAGTTGAAACCACCAGGGAAAAATCCTGATACGTTGTTCAATTATTTCAGTAGGACTGAATCCCATGATTGAGGCATCATCCAAGTAGGGTATAACATCCGGCATCCTAGAAAGCACTAAAAGAGTCGCATAGTCAACAGCAATATTGTCTCAGAGATGCTAAATTACACATGTTCTCAAGTGCACTTTTTTTTTTTAATTTAATTTTTACTTTTGGCTGCGTTGGGTCTTCGTTGCTATGCACAGGCTTTCTCTAGTTGCAGCAAGCAGGGGCTACTCTTTGTTGTGGTGCACAGGCTTCTTATTGTGGTGGCTTCTCTTGTTGTGGAGCATGGGCTCTAGGCACGTGAGGGCTTCAGTAGTTGTGGCACGCGAGCTCAGTAGTTGTGGCTCGTGGGCTGTAGAGCACAGTCTCAGTAGTTGTGGTGCACTGGCTTAGTTGCTCCGGGGCTTGTGGGATCTTCCCGGACCAGGGCTCGAACCCGTGTCCCCTGCGTTGGCAGGCAGATTCTTATCCACTGCACCACCAAGGAAATCCTCAAGTGCATTTTTGATGAGTGTGTTTTGATAAGCTTGAGCAAAGTCAGTTTGCAAAGACTTGACTCCAGCAGTCTAAGTTAGCAGACTAGGTTAACTACAGGTACTGAGCATGGGTGTTGCTTGAGAGAGTTCTTTGTGATACTTTGGAGCTTCTTCAAAGTCTGTTCTTATGTGTGGCTTCCAAACTGATATTACCAACCAAGACTGTATGACTGCCTCAAGGGCCACTTATTTAATTAGATTCTTCAGTTAACTTTCTGTGGGTATTTCCTCTTAGAAGAAGATTTACTTTCAACTTTTTAAATGCATGGACTACATTTATGCCCAGAAGAACTGACCCTGCAGCAGTCTGGACCCTCAGATAAAACCCTGGGGAATCAGTTAATCATTTCTTGTGGCTGAGGGTCATAGAATCTAGAATATTGATTCTTAATGATGGGTTTCCTCCCAAATGATTTTTATCTGTTGTATTTAGCCTTCTCTATGGAGTGTTGAATGGAGCATCTATAGGAAAAAGTCATGCAAAAAAAATTCTGCCTCTATATCAATATCATCCATGTGAAATAAATCATGACAACCTCACCATGTGATGAAATGTGTGGATGTTCTCTTTATAGATTATATATAATCTACAATCAGGGGCAAGTTTCATTCTGCACACATGAACATTTATTAATATAGCATCAAATGCAATCTGTCCATGAGCCTGCTGAGTGGAATGTCACTCTTGGGTTACAACTGAGCAAGAGACAGGGCAACATAGCACTTAAGAGTGAGAGCTCTAGAGTCAGCTGGCTGTCAGGCTAGTCACCACCACTGTCCAGCTGTGTCATCTTGGACAAGTCCTTGGATTTTCCATTAGTAAGCTGGGCATAGTAATATCACCCATTTAATAAGTCATCGTGAGGTGAATAGATATTATATGTAAAGCACCTGATTAAGTTCCTGTCACATAGCAAGCATTCAATCATGTTACCTCTTGTTACCTGACACTAGTCCAGGTTGGATGCTAATGTCTGTATATTTTAAAAAAATAAAGTTTGTATTTTAGAAGAGTTTTCAATAAAAGTTGCAAAGGTATATCAGAGAGTTCTCAAATATCCTGCACTCAGTTTCCCCTGTTGTTAGCATCTCATATTGCTATGCTACATTTGCCACAATTAATGAGCCAACATAGGTGCATTACTAGTAACTAAACTCCATATTTTTTTTCTTATTTCATCAGTTTTCCTTTTTCTGTTCCAGGATCTCATCCAGCATATCACATTATATTTATTTTTCATGTCTCTTTGGCTCCTCTCAGCTGTGATAATTCTCAAATTTCCCTTGTTTTTGATGACCTTGACAGTTTTTAGGAGTACTGATCAGGTATTTTGTAGAGTGTCACTAAATTTGAGTTTGACAAACGTATTTCTCATAGTCAGACTGAGATTATGAGTTTTGGGAGGAAGACCCCAGAGGTGAAGCGTCTTTCTCAACACAACGTATGAGAGTACACCCTATCAATTTATCACTGATAATGTTAACATTGATCACCTAGCTAATGACGCATTTACTAAGTTTCTGTTTCTATCTTTTTTTTTGTAGTGTACTCTTTGAAAGCAAATCACTAAGTGCATCCCGCGCTTAAAGGGTGTGGAATTATGCTCCACCTTCTTGAGGGCAGATTATCTACATAAATTATTTGGAATTCTTCTGTACAGGAGATTTGTCTCTTCCCCACTAATTTTTAAATTTAATTCTTTATTTATATCAGTTGGACTCAAGAGTATTTATGTTTTATACTTTGGCTTATAATCCAATACTATATTATTGACTTTCTTGCTCAAATTGTCTCAGCTTGGGCCATTGGGAGGTCTTTTATTTGATTCTAGTGTTCTTTTGACATATCTCTATTGCTTTATTTTTTAAGCAACTTCCTTATTTTCTGGCACTACAAGATGTTTCAGGCTCATCTTGTATACGTCCTGCCCCAGCCCTACAACTGGTTATTTCTCCAAAGGCATTCTGATCCTCTTTATTAGAGAATGGTGTTAGAATCCAAGATCTGGGCACTGGGCATGCTCGTTATGATTGGGGTGTTTTTGCTTCAGTGGGCAGAGTTGGGAAGTATATAAATATATACCAATCCACATATAAACATATGTATGATTATTTCTATATTAATTCATCAGTACATATATTAAGCTAAATTTAAATTCATACTTATGCCTTTACCTCGATTCCAGTACCACATGGTTTATTCTAGCTTTTCCCCTTTGCTTATCAGTAACCTTCCCCACTCCAAGTGTGATAAACTTGGATTCTATCATCTGTCATCCATTTATTCATTTTTTTCTGTTTTGCTTTTTGTTTTTTTGGCCACACAGCTTCTGGGATCTTAGTTCCCCAACCAGGGATCAAACGCGAGCCCCCAGCAGTGGAAGCTCAGACTCCTTACCACTGGACCACGAGGGAATTCCCTATTCGTTTATTTGTTCAACCTTGGTATATGTGTAGAGCTATTTCAGCATTGTTTACCCATACCCTATGATAAACAACTTTACCAGTTAGAATATAGAGCTTATATTCCGCTCCTGGATATAATTTTAATAGATTTGGATCAGCCCTGTGGCCTCTCAAGGAGTCCTTCTTAATGAATCTATTTTTGGCATTCTTGTTTCTGTAAATATGCCCTTCACAACCTGAGCAGAGTGATTGACATATCCAAGAAGATTTGCATAAAGTCTGAACCCTGTATGTGTTTTAGCAATAGACCCTGTTCAGAGCTTTTTGCCTGTATGTGCTTGACAACGTTAATCTTAGGAGCTACTCTTTTAATTTCTGTGACAGATATTGATTGAAGTCTCACTAGCCATGAGTTCCAGTTAGGCTCTTAGGAATTCCAAATTTGATTCTTTCAAGAGATGCTGTTGGGAGACACCACATAAAAGGCAATATGTCATTCAAGAAATCCCAACCAACTTTGGGACAGATAGCGTTTTGGTCTACATGAGCTGTTAATTCTACATAAAATATCAGTGTAAAATATCAACTAAGAGTGCCCTGCAGAAATGAACCTTACATGAAAATCCACAGTATATCTCATTCTTAGGTGATGTGGGCATGGTAATAAACATTTATGGCCTGTGTTTAAACCTGTATTTAATCCTGTGCAGGACATGGAAATCTTCTATTCCAAGTTTCCATTTTATCACTTGGCATATGAATTCCAGGAAAAAGGCTAAAGGATAGGATATCCTTAATATATCCCAAAGTAGACTTTTTTAATGGTACAGCATTTTGTCAAGTTATAAATACTGTACTGTATTAATCAGAAGTCAGTCATAAAAGTGGATTTGCAATACTAATGCCATATAACTTTTAAGGTTTTGTTTTGTAATAAACAAGACCCTATATTGGTTATCAGAAGATGCTGGTAGACTCTAACAGGTCAGAGATAAGTAGATTTTTCACAAATAGTTCTTATATTTCTGCAAAATCCACTCTGACTTATTAGCTCAATCTAAACACTGAAGCATGAAACTAGAGATACTACAAAAGGGAACTTGAAATGGACCATAATAGCATTAAATCATGGAACTACCTTACTTTTGTAAAAGAAAGCATGTTTCCTATCACCCATAAATTAGTAGACGTGGAGCTATGAGCATAGATATGCCTCCTTAGCATTTAGAAGAGACCAAGATGAATAGGCTTGGCAAGGATTTTGACCCAGCAGGTTGTTGAGACAGGAGTTGGTTCCTGATTAACAACACCCTAACTTCCCACGTTGGCTAAAGCAGCCAGCTCTCTGTAACATACTCCTTCTCAATGATTACCTGGCAAATGCTTACTGCAGACCTGTGGGGAGTGGTTAATAACTCCATGACACTGTTTTGTGCCAGATCAATAAAGGCAAAGGCATATGAGAAGTTGCCCTTATTTTCTCTGTGTAGAGAAACAAAGAGCCCCACAGTTCAACTGAATGTTACTGACTAATCCTCAGCATCACTTAAACTCTCCAGAGATTGTCCTCATTTGTTTTTCACATAACACTATAATTTTTTGAAATATGAATTAGCTAAAATGCAATTGTATTTTCAGGGAATTGAAGACTTACCATACATTATCAGCAATTTGCAGGGAGTCGGCTGTGTGTGTGTCATATAACTGGGGTATTTCTCTCTTTAACAATAGATTGTGATGATGTATTTAGAAAAATGTCTGTATTGTTCACATATGTTAAGACCAGGTGGGTTTAAGCAATAGAAATTCAGCTAATAACACACATTCAAGTAAATGATCCTTACTTTCTTCTTTTCCATCCTACATAGGAGTTAATTTACATTTTAATAAACGGAATATAAAATAATGGAGGGGTCATATTTTTCTGTGATGTGAGCTGAGAAAATTTTTAGGGAAAGAGGAAAGTATAGAGTCAGAGGAAAAAAAGACTTCAAAGATTTTAAACTTGAGCATGAACAAGGCTGGACTGTTGTGAATCTTACCACAAATTCTTCCTGGAAAAGCATAAGAAAAATTTAATAGCCAGGCCTTCAAGAAAACTTGACGGCACTTTAGTCCTTTGAGGTCATTATTTTAAAAATGACCTGATTAATTTTCTCTCAATTAATCTGATACTCAGGTCATTTGAAGTAACATGAATTTCATTTTCTTTGCTTGATACGTTAACAATATAAAACAATTACAGTTCTTTCTATTTCGATCTGAATGGAGATTGTATCAAATTATGTATTGAATATATAATGCTCTCCGATAAAAAGAAGCAGTGGAGAGCTACAAAAGCCAAGAAACCAGAAGAATGTTTTCTCCAGGGACAGTTATGTTTATTAATGTTTCCCAGAACATTTCCTTCTTATGATGAGATAAAAGAATGCTTGTTTTGTTTCTTTTTACTTTGAATTTAATGCTGAGAGTCTAGATTTTAAAAGGCAACATAACTAGACCTACATGCATCGTGGTAAGGTTGTACTAATTAAATAGAAAGAATAGGCATCAACAAAAGTACTCTATTGGAGTTCAACATTCTTTCAATTTATTTTCTACGTTTTTCCACTTTGGACATTCAAACTGGGACGATATTACTAAAAATTCAGAACTAACAAACATCAAATTAATTGTTTTTCCTAAGTGATGTCTCATTGTCTGTAATAGAACTGCTCCAGCAGTTGGGCAGGGCTGCTATTGTATGCATAGTGCCACGTGGCAGGGACCGGGTCCAACTCTGGAGGCCACTGCCTCTGTCCTTGGTAGCTGTGTGACCTTGAATTCAGAACCCCTGGGATTTCAGTGGCACAGCCAATGTATTTCCTTCCCAAATTTGAACCCAACTAAGGAATAGACCCAGGAGAGAAACAGATGGATATAAAATATAAGATATGTTTTATTAATAATGTGATTGCATACATAGAAAGCTCAAAAGAATTTATAAGAAATTAGAATTAATAAGTAAATGTGGAAAGCTTGCAGGATACGAGGCTGAAACAGATATAAATAGCATTTCTCTATACTGGCCACAAATAATTTAAAAAATTTTCAAGTACACCAATTGTAGTAGTACCATAAAAATCAAATACCTAGTATCTGCATACTGAAAAATTACAAAACATTGCTGGGATAAATTAAGGAAGCTCTAAATAAATGGAAGCCTCTGGAAATGCTCTATATCATGATATGGGGAGCAGTTACATGGGTATGTACATATGTAAACATTTATTAATAAATTAATAAACATTTATTAATATTATAATGTACAGTAAAGATTTCTGCACCATATGTGAATTATACCTCAGTGAAGAAGTTTTTAAAAGTTAACAAAAAAACTAACTGACAAACAAACAACAACAACAAAAAAAATCACAACAAACTGGATTAGGGACATGGATCAGATATGACCACAATAGACTTTTCAATACTAGATTAACCTGTCTAGCCTACTGGCACAACTGTCGACTACAGCCCACATTTACCAAAGGCTGGAGAATCAACCAGAACCTTTGAGAATTGTCAAGTGCAGGCCTCCAGATGAGAGAGAAAGGGGCTGAGCTAAGCATGCCCAGTTTCTTTTCCTCAATTCTGCAAAAAGGTGAATCACTCCACTCTTCCCATTGAGTAAGACAAGAGGCCTGAGGTGGTACTAAGTAAGAATCTCTTCACAAAGAAGCATTAATAGAAGGGAAAGGGAAAGGAGAATATTTCTCCCCAGTCATGATTTCAATTATCTGTGCTTTAATCTTCTCATTTGTAAAATGATGATAATAGAACAAAACTCATACAGTTTTGTAAGAATTAAAAAAAGATAGTATATGTAAAGGACTTTGCTAAGTACCAATAAGTGTGGAATTGGAGAAGCAAAGCATAGGCGCTTTAGAGGGGGAAAGACATCTTCAGAAAGATAATCTGATCGACTTGTGGTATTTTTTAGACTAGGAAACTGAGACTCAAGGTGGTCTAGACCCTTGTCCAAGTTCCATGGCTAGTTGGATATGTATTGTTGATATATTATAGCAGAACTGCCTCTAGTGTTACTGACTGCAAGTTCACGTGCCCAATGCACAGTGAGGCCAAACAAACTGAAACGTCAGTTTGGAGCTGAGAAAGGTTTATTGCAGGGCCAAGCAAGGAGAACAGGTGGCTCATGCTCAAGAAAAGCCAGAACTCCCCAATGGTTTGGTGGGGAGAAGTTTTTATAGGCAAAATTTGGGGTGAGGGCTACAGGGTGTGTGACTTTCTTCTGATTGGTTGGTGGTGAGGTTACAGGAAAGTGTTCCAGGAATCTTGTTCTCAGCCTGAAGTTACTGTCCTCTACCTGGGTGAGGGTCTGCCTGCAGAAGAACTGGAAGATATTGTTATGTATATCCCTGAAGGAGGAACCAGGACCCTGCCCCGTGGCTGCACTATTGTTTCTTTTCTTTTTTTAATTAAAAAAAAAAATTGTATTGGAGTATAGTTGCTTTACAATATTGTGTTAGTTTATACTGTACAGCAAGTGAATCAGCTATATGTATACATATATCCCCTCTTTTTTGGATTTCCTTCTCATTTAGGTCACCACAGAAAACTGAGTAGAGTTCCCTGTGTTATACAGTAGGTTCTCATTAGTTATCTATTTTATACATAGTATCAATAGTGTATATATGTCAATCCCGATCTCCCAATTCATCCCACGCCCCCCCCTTGCCCCTTGGTATCCATACGTTTGATCTCTATGTCTGTGTCTCTATTTCTGCTTTGTAAATTTTGTAGAGACATGGATGGACCTAGAGACTGTCATACAGAGTGAAGTGAGTCAGAAAGAGAAAAACAAATATCGTATATTAACGCATATATGTGGAATCTGAAAAATTTGTATAGACAATCTTATTTATTTGCACTACTGTTTCTTGACTGCTCCTCCTTTGTTTTTGCATTCCCTCCCTTCCCCAATAAGCAACTGTTTGTGTCTGCACTTTGGAACTCAGAGAAGGTCAAGGAGGCTGAATGAAGCCTATTTCTTTCAAACAAGAAACTGGGGACATGGAAAGAATTCATAGCCAGGAGAGCGCCACAGGGTCCTGCTCCATTTCACTAGGTCCCAGGTGTTTAAGTGCCTAGTCCCGAGCTCTTTCTTTCTGTTATACCACTCTGCTGAATAACCATCCTAAATGGCAGCAGATGGAATTACCAGCCCTTCTCCCCACCACCATAGATTTACTGTTTTTAGAAGGTACACAGTCTCTTCCTACCTTCATGGAGGCTCTGTGTGCTGCCATATTCAGGCAGCAATTTATAGCCCTTGTGTTTTGCAATAAGACAAGATTACTATTTAGAATCAAGGTAGCTATTTTCACAATCTGCTGTGAAGTAGTTAGGCAGGTATTCTTTTGAAGGTAAATAAACACAGTCAACTACAATTATTTGATTCCATTTAGTATATTAGAAAATTTAGTAGTTTAATGATACCCTAGTGGCCTGTAATGGTTAATGCATCACAGAAAATGAATCATAAAATCCCCTTCTTACTAATAACTCTGAGACTAGTGTTATTAAAAAGGCACTAAACCCCAGGGAATCACAGTGTTTTCACCTTCCCACCAAGTGACAATAATATTAGTTTGGATTCTCTATTCGTTGGTCATGAAAATATAGGATCTTTGGGCAGAAGGAAAACCTGTATCATATTCTGTTTGTTTGATGATAAATTCTTGCAGCATCATCTGGGACTGTTGCTATGGCAAAGAAAATGGTCCTGTAAAGGCCAGGTGATTTTCTAACTCTGTCACACCTTCCCAAATGCTAGTTCATTGTGAACTGGGGTAGTAGCTGAAGAGAGACTTCTTACTGATGGGAGGTAGCATCCCCTTCATGTGCAGACCCAGGGGACTGGCAGGGTAGGGAAGTGCATGTGTCACTTTAGATTTACACAAACACACAAGCTGTTTGTGTTTATTTGGAAAAGGGTTTGAGTTACAAATAGTCCCTGAAAACATGTGCCTAGCCTCCTGGTTTTCTGTATGATAAATACTGACAGGATGAGCTTCTTTGTCTTAATTTGCAGTTAATAGATTGAGTGCTAGTACTTCTAGGCAAAGAGACAGCTGTGCACATTTGGAACAATCCCAGGGAGAAGACCTCAAAAAGCTTGAAAATGATACTGGCGCACAGAAGGATGCCCTGTCCTCAGTCGCCAGAAAAGTGTCTCCTCTGTAGACTTCTATATCTACACCCACGTTTCTGCCAACTTACAGAAAGAACAAGTATCAAGGGGGCATTTTGATACCATTGCTCTTTCCTCACTTATAAACGGTGGGATTCATGTCTCTTTGGCAGGATTATCATGATATCATTATTTGAGTATGGTATATAATAAACACAAAAAATAGTAGCCAGTATTACTATTAATGTGTATATTTCCCATTAAAATAAGACAAATGTAAAATTAGTTTAAATTAAGAATATTCCACTGATTGTTTATTGTGTATATGTATCAATAAATATACGTATATATACATAAATGTATATATATTTACATGTGTTATTTTATATATTTTTCATATATATATATACATATATACACACATATCTTACTCATAACATCAGTAAATAGATACAATTGGAAGTCAGCATGGCTCAAGAAACACGTCACCATTTGACCAGTTTGCCTTAATTACACCGGTGTTTCTGGAATAATTATTACTCACTTCACTCACAAAAGTAACCCAGTTTGGACAAGAAGTTATATGATAGTCCTAAATAAGGATCAAAAGGAAAACATTGATCTCAAAGAAATCCAAGACCAGTTACAGTCCCAATGCTGATGAGTAAGGCATCCACTAGAAAAGATAGCTTAAGAAATTTGTACTGAGGACACCAAAATAATTTTTAAAATATATAATACATCTTTAGTAGCATTTATCAAAACAAAAACAAAACAACAGACTCAGTGGTCATAAGGTTTGTCCCTAAAAGAGAAAAGAACGCATATTTTTTGACAGTTTGCTCCTAGGGTTGACTTTAATAGCTGCCACTTCAAGTAGATGGTTTTAGTAGAACCGTTTAAGTAGCTGCTAGAACCCTTTCAGTTACTGCTGCATTGAAGGTTATTTTGCCATCCAATTTTTGTCTACTTTTTTTCCTCCTTTAACTCCTGGTAATTTCTCTAATTCTAACAGCTTTAACATTTAGCTCCAGCACTTGGAAGTTTCAGGCTGTATTTAAAGGCTCATTTAAAACTTATCAGACCGATGGCATTAATTTATCTCTTTTATATCCCAATATAAAAAAGAGTGAAAGCAAACTAACATTTAAGACCCAGGGGTTCTGGGTGGCAGACATAAATTACCTTATTTCAGTGACTTTGCAGTTTTTTCAAGGAGGGTGTTTGCTTTCTGCTTTACATAGCCTTCTAGGCTTATGCTGTGCAGTTTGATTTTAAAATGCCTCTTCTGCCTCTCTTACTCCTGTTTCCTCTTGGGAAGTGTTCTTTCAATTAGGAAAATATTACTTTAGCAAATCACACTTTTAACAAGTTCTTATTAAGCAACACTGGAAGATGAGTTAAAATTGAATTTGTCCCCCCTTCAACCTGGCCTGGGTATTTTGTATCTCATTCTTAAGGTAGATGCACATGTACCCTTTCTGCATTTTCAACTATACCTAAATAGATTAGCCTTAACTAGAACTCTTTGTAAATGTCTTGTTTCATCTCAAGCTCAACGCCAAAGTCAAAACTCTTTGCCATTTCTTCTAAGTACTTCAAGCTCTCTAAGTTCCTAAGATACTCTGTTATTCTCCAGCCTAGACACCTTAGGGTTCAGTGACCTATTTAGGCTGTCACCTGTGACACAGGCGGAAATGATTGCAGAGTATTTGAAATTCACAGGTAAAGCTAAAGGTTTAGATTAATTGTGTAGTATGACTCTTCCATCAAGAATATTTCTGTACCACCAACCATATAGAAGAAAAAATTCATACTACATAGTTCTTCTTTTTACTCTAGGTTTTTTTGGTTCTAGAGACGATAAAATTAGTGGAATCACCAAGAGAAAATATTGGGGTTTAGATAACGCACAAACTGATTTACAATGGATTGTGGATTGTCACAAAGGATATAAAAAATGCTCTTCCAGGACTGTGATATAGGGAGACTTTTAATATAAGTCTCTGTGAACCCAGAGGAAATAAGAGCTATTTTCATTGCTCCTTAAGGATTTCCTTGCAATATGTGGAAGTTCTTTATTTTCACCTCTGTGGCGTTTGTTTTATATGTTATAATGCTGTTATTGAATTCAGAAAATAAAATTGAATAAACTATTTGCAGATAGAATACACCAAAGATAGTCACAAATACAAAGCTTGAACAGGTAGGTTTGGCTTTCCCTTCTTCTGAGAGCCCTGAAAAGCATTTGAGAATTAAACATGCAGGTTTCGACTTCATTACTGCAACCTTGGTAGTGATCTGTTTTTATGTTACAGGCAATGAAAGCTTAGAAGAAAACTATGTCCAGGACAGTAAGATGGGGTTTGTCATCAATGCCATCTATGCCATGGCACATGGGCTACAGAACATGCACCATGCCCTCTGCCCTGGCCATGTGGGCCTCTGTGATGCCATGAAGCCCATCGATGGCAGCAAACTCCTGGACTTCCTCATCAAGTCCACGTTCATCGGTGTGTCTGGAGAGGAGGTGTGGTTTGATGACAAAGGGGATGCTCCTGGAAGGTAAAGCAGTCTTTTCCATAAGGGATCTAAATAACCCTGTGATCCTCTTCGAGCCAGACAGATGGATACTCTGGCTTCCTTTGGTTCCATGGTTTCTGGGTGCCACGAGGATAGACGAAAACGAGGATAGACGCAACGAGATAGCTAAAAAGAAAGGGCTAATGTTAGATGGAAATTACATTATAAAACATTGAAGAACTTCTTATTGGTAAATACCCACAATCCTGCATCCTACCAGTGCCACCTCCCTACCTCCCCACACACACATACAGCTATCATCCCTGGTCTTCCCTTAGAATGCCTGGGACCTCCCTGCAAGCCCAAGATACTAAGGAGATTACACCTGACCAGCAGGACCCTCCCTGGCACTGCCAACATCAGGTCAGCCTCCTTCTAACTGATTAGTCCCAATACTATACTGGTTGTGGAATATTTTAATATTATTCCTGCTTAAAGAGCTTAATATATGACGAGAACCAAGTCTTACATATGTATCCCTTTTTTTCAGGTTAACTTATGTTCCTGCTAACATGTTTCTTGGAACAAGAAAGAAAAGAATTTTCTGTCTGGTATTGAGTCTCTATGCCTTCCAAAGAATTAATCAAGAAGCAAAGGAAAATTAAATCTAACTAACTATATATATTTTTCCCAAGTCATTTTATATACAGTCTCTTCTGCAACACTTGCTTTTATAGTACCAGTTAGCTCATATGTAATTGGTATGCAGAGAATGATATCAGTATAAACAGTAGTTGTGTTCTTTCATAGGAATTTTCTTAGGCAAAGGATGATCAGAATAGTGGGATAAAAATTAAAACCTGCAACAGGAAAGAAAAAAGGCCCTCAGTCTGGCTACTGCACAGTGCGCCCACAATCTTTTTTTTTTTCCTCCTAAGCCCTGTTATCTTTCATTACATAATTTTGCAAAATGAGAGATTTTAGAAAAGCATATGTTGTGATAAAACTGATCATCAAAAATCATTTAATCCTCATCGCTATAGGCATATCATTATCTTCTTTTACAGATGATAAAACTGAGTGTCAGAGAAACTAAGAAACTCACCTAAAGTCACGCAGAGAGTAGCTGGTAGAGGCAGTGCAGTCCTAATCTGACACTTGTAATCTTTTTGCCACATCGTGCTGCCTTTTAGCTAATCCTAAAATTAGGCAAAGTTGCTGGCAACCTTCTTAATGTCATTTCAAATGTACTGTAAGAGACTATTTGACCCTAAATAATTCTCCACATATCTCTTCCTTTCTTGTAAGCTTAAAGTTCTACGTTTAGAGAGTGCCTTGCGGGGCCTAAGTGGATTCTCCCTGTCAAAATCCAACAGCTCCAGGAAGGATAAATGCTATAAGTAATACTCAGCAATTAAAGCAATGAATTTATCAGTTTCCTTCCAAGCTGCCAGTGAGGTGGGAGCAGCTTTAGATGAAAATGAGAGTGGGAAGGATGGAATGATGCAGGGCCTGGGCGTGTGGAAAGCTTCCAGGAGCTGAGCACCTTAAGAAATGGTACCAGAGGGAAAAGTGATTCAGAGCAGTGACCGCCCCCACCCCGCCCCCCTTTAAACCCGTGGTTGTAATCCTGGCTTCTACTGGAAACTAGGTTCTATCAAGGATTGGATTTGGAATGGAAACCTTCCTTATGATTCTATAACATACACAATGTGCCTAGGACAGTGCCAGATGCATTTCCCACACAGCGTAGACATGTTTCCTCCTCCTCTCTCTATTTGTAAACTATCCAAAATATAGGCCCACAATTTTAGCTTGTTTCTCCTTCATCTTTAATTACGTATTTAAATCAAGAGTTCTCCCCTGGGTCCCTTTTCAAGGATCATTTCCACAGGCTTGAAATTGGTCAGCTTCATCTGTATTCAATTTCTATTTCAACCACTTCCCTTTGTTTCTATCTCCTGTCACACTGTCATTCATGCTTTTGTTCCCTCTTGTAAATATTTTAGTTAATCATCATGCAACATAGATTGAATGCATTGAAAGGATGCTGTAAAGTTGTAATTCACAGCATGAGGATATTCCAAATAACCGCCAACGTGTGAGAAGGGACTCTGGGGTCAAGAGAAAAGAGCAGTGTTCATTAACACACACAGCACTGGGGAAGGCCTCTTTTTAGTAAGTCAGTATTTTTCCCTTGGTATCTTCAAGCATTTTTTTTTCTCCAGCTTTTGGGACTTTTTAAAAGGATGTTTTCATACCAAAATATTGTGAATTTTTCAGTTCCTTAATGCTAATTAAGTGTGAACTGATTTCTCCTATTGAAATGAGGAAGTTGAAATAAAAGTCTTAGGAAACTGATTTACAGGAAAAAGATATTCTAAAGCTAGCATTACACCTAAGCCTGCATGGAAAGTATGTAAGGAGATTTAACAGTGTAATATGGAGTAAAACATAAAGATTAAAGGAAATGAAAAAGGGAATTACTCATTCCAAATACTCACAGCAGTCTCTGTAACCATAAGGAGTTTACAATGGAAAAATATTGGAGGTGTAGATTAGTGTCCTTGATCAGCAAGATGAATGCGAGCCGTCAGCCTACAGTTAATACCCACATGGATATCACTCAGAGAGCTACTCTGAGAACATTCTTGTTTGTCTCAGCAACCAGAGGAATGAGAACCCTCTATTAACCAAAAATCAGAAAGGAGAGAGGTGAATAACACGCTCCAGTTGCACCATTCTCTCTTCTCACTCCACGTAAGTTTTGTTCACCTGGAAAAGTAGGGGAAAGACTTCCTTTATGCCACGAGAGTCCCCTTTCCCTTTAGGGAGCTGCTATTTATAGAAACTGCCAGAATCTGATTGTGGAGAAGCCACTAGCCATCCTGTGGGTGACAGGATGCATTTGCACATTAAGAACAGGCAGCAAAGCTATTAAAAGATATTAGCTGTCTAGATAAAGAACTAGGTCAGATATGGCCAATAGGTTTCAGATGCCAGCTAAGGTTGATTGGTAGTAGCTTCCTGGAGTGCTGGGCTGAGGAGGATTCTGAGTCTGTATCAGGGTTAGAGGGAAAGAATTCCAAGATGGGTTAGGTCGGAAAGAGGGAAAGAATTCCAAGATGGGTTAGGTAGGGAGAGGGTTATGGAGAGGAGGAAGAGAGCTGAGGAAGAGGAATATGTGTTAGTTAATTGCCATCTATTTCTTTGGGTCACACACAAGGAGTAAGAGATATTGCCTCATATTCTAGTGCAGGAGAGTGAAGAATGCGCAGGTACTGCAGGAAAGAACCCCACTTTGCAGAGCCACTGAGGGAGAGTCAGGCATCCATTTTTGGGCAACTGCCACTTGAGTTATAGTTTCCTTGGAGTAAATAGCAACATGGAAAGAAGACTGAAGAATACCAGAGAATTGTCAATAACCAAGAGAGAGATGACTATGACAACACAAAGATGTTCTCATTTTCTTATAGTTTGGAAATAACCAGAGAATTTTAGCACATTAATAGTGCTACTAAAGTGAATGATATAGTGATATTGCCTTACATATGTATTTCTCCCACTTGCGAACAGCCTTATGTTAGTAAATTCCCGCAAGAACCCCATGAGCCTTACAGAGTTTAGTGACATTCCTAAGTAGTATAATCTACTATTAAAACATTAGGAAAGAGATTCCAGCTTATACATTCTAATGTCAAATGCTGTGTTTTTTCCACCAAATTGGAAAATGCTCCCCACTGCCCACACTGGGAAATGATGTATCTGGTCCCCAGAACACACTCTGGCTACAGTGAAGATTTCTAAATGTAGATTTTACCATTGTGCAGCATTGCAGCCTCTGAAATAACTGAAATAACTGACACCAATTACTTGGATTCAGAAATGTTTGTCCTGATCAAGGAAGAGACCAGTTTAAATGTCAATGCTCAAGATGTTAAATCCCAAACATCCTTGCTAATTAAAGGTGCATTTCTCAGATTTCGTGCTCTCTTAGCACCTAAAGTAAGTTCCAGACTTGGTAAAACTCACCTCTTTTAATCCAGTGTAATTAAAATGGCAACTGAATGTGAAAAAGGAATTTGGAATCAACGTACTTAAGCTAAAAATTAGTGTTCTGAAGAATTGTTACTTGGTCAAAGAATAATCTAGCGAATAATGATTTGAAGGATATGGTGATCGACTCAGCACATATAGAATTTTTTTGAGAATAAGCAGAGAGAAAAGTACAAGAATAATATATTCTTTAATGAATATGGATGATACACAAACAGAGACTGAAGAATGGAATACACGTTTTGGAAAATCAGAGGATACATAACTAAACTAAATAAACTAAAATGTTGACAGTAGCTGGCATTAGGACATGGGATGATTCTAACTTTTCTCTTTCTTCTCTCTATTATTACCTATTTACCAAATTCCTTTGGTTTCTACATCATGTCCATATTCTCCAAGACACACATGCTGTTTTCTTTGTAGGTATGATATCATGAACCTGCAGTACACTGAAGCTAATCGCTATGACTATGTACATGTTGGAACTTGGCATGAAGGGGTGTTGAACATTGATGATTACAAAATCCAAATGAACAAGAGTGGAATGGTACGGTCTGTGTGCAGTGAGCCTTGCTTAAAGGGTCAAATTAAGGTAAGCCAGCCACAAATTCATTCTTGAACGGTGTCCATGAGGAGACCTCCTGCCTGGGCGTAAGCAAAGAAAAACACAAGACATTTTTCTTTGACCAGACTGTCCAGAAAGGGTGCACCAGGCGTACTGTTTCTGTTCTTGTGTTTAGCAAAAATGAGGAAGACAAAGAAAGATTGGGAAATGGAATAGGCAAACCACTGGGATATTTAGAATAGTCTTTATTTGAATCGTGATGATGAACTGCAATCTTAAATACAATATAGAAAGCAAGGGGATGAATAATCAAATTAAAAATTAAGACGGGGGGGCTTCCCTGGTGGCGCAGTGGTTGGGGGTCTGCCTGCCGATGCAGGGGACGCGGGTTCGCGCCCCGGTCCGGGAGGATCCCACGTGCCGCGGAGCGGCTGGGCCCGTGAGCCATGGCCGCTGGGCCTGCGCGTCCGGAGCCTGTGCTCCGCAACGGGAGGGGCCACAACAGTGAGAGGCCCGCGTACCGCAAAAAAAAAAAAAAAAAAAAAATAATTAAGACAGAAGTAAACGCGTAAACCAGAGCTAATGACACTGCTTACTCATAGTTACAGCTATTGTTAAAGAAAGCAGAAGCTGAACGATGCCAAATAAATATATAACTAAAATAAAAGAAGCTGAAATGAGGTAACACAAAAGCATTGCTTACCACTTCTCTTTTCTCTACCAAGTTCTTTGAATTTTCCTGAAACTGGTATTTTCCAGCCAAGAGAGAGTCTTCACTTCTAATTATTCCCAGAAGTTTGTTGCTTTTTTTCCAGGTTGGGGCAAGTGAGTGATCATGATATTACTGTATACTTAAAACTAGAGTAAATAAACATCATATACTGGGCATTTGGCTGAATGGAGTAGAGAGAATTCTTGCTGAAGAAGACATGGAAAGAGCACTCTCTGAATCCCATGCTATTTAAAAACCAAACTGGCTGATGCACTAGGAAATGGAGCATAGGGGAGTGATTGTGAACTGGCAGAAATGTGGATTAAATGACCTAATAGGTCTTTCCCGTCTCTAATTTTCTGTGATTCATCTCTGGGAGCAGACAGGCTGTCAAGTAAATGTCACAAAGCACAGCTGGGGCTGGAATGTATACTGTGTGAGGCTCCTGCCCTCTTGCCACGTGGCCACGCTGCTGTGCCATTCGCAGGAGCCATAGAACCAGCCATGCAGGGGAGAGGCCCTGAGAAGTATACTTAGGGGCCTTTAGGGCAAGAGTCTAGTAGTGCTGGTACAGCAGCTGGAAAAGCTTTATCACTACTGATCAAAGAATGTGGAGGATCTGGACCCTGCAACATCTTTTAGCTGCTGGGAAGAGCTGTCCGGGGGGACTCAAACTCTCAGTAGAATCAGTCACTTTGAGTGTGAAAAAAACTTCTGAGGCAACTCACCCTAGTTGCAAATGTCACTGCCTTCTCTGCAGATGTGATATTAAAAATATTTAATAATTGTCATGATAACCAACCAATCAGAATGAACTCCATTTTAGTGCTATGACAGGGTGCTGGAGGCCTCCTGCCATGCCCGCGGTTAATCCTTGAGTTATTGGATCATGGGAAGATTTAGGTGAGGAATCTTACATGGATAGGGTAGTATGGGGCAGTCAGGGGGCTTGGAGAGACACCATTAGTTTCCAACCAGTACAGAAGCATTTCAGTAGTGTAAGAATGACTCCAGCCAAGCCATTGTGTATGGGCCATACGTCAGTGCTGCTTCTCCCCAAGAATCCATCTCTGATTTTTATCCAGATGGAATTTTTCACATGGGGCTGTCTGGTGGTATTAGGAATATATCCTCTGAAATTGAGAGGCCTAAAACTTCTCCTTGACTCTTACCACAGGATGCCAGACCACTGGATTCTGGGTTGGTTATCTTCTCTGGATGGTAGGGAAAACCAGGGAGACCTGAAGTCATATGATTGGGACAGCCCAGAAGCCCTGGGCTTTATGCTCTTCTGTGACCCAAAGGGTGTCACATGTTCATCTCAGACCTCCTCCCCAGCATGGGTGGCAGCATTGAATCTTTAGTGCAGACAACTGCTGTGAAAAAGTTTATGAAGCTACACAGTTTGGTTATTCAGAGTGTAAGAAAAACAAACAAACAAACAAATACAACCCTGGCAAGAGAAAACAAATCAATCTAAAGATACTCTGCACTCCAGCTCCCTTTCAGAATTCCCTCCTGGTACTCTGACTGCTGGCAGGCCATGAATGGGAGCTCACATGCCATGTGTAGTCCCATTTGTATACTCCAGAAGATAGACTTTCCCCCCACCCCCAAGTTCAGAGGAAAGGCTGTCTGCATGCAGCTCTAAGCTAGATGCTGAAGTATTTCTGGCATCACATTTGCATTACACACATGCAGTGTTATCGAAGGAGATCTCAGAAATCTTTGCTAAGCCATTACAGAGCACTTGCTATAAATGCAAATCTCTTGAGGTCCAATTTTCATAATATTGTGTACCCTGCAGGATAAAAGTATGCCCGTTCTCAATAGCACCTGGAGTGGAGGTGAGGGGGGATGTCTGTTTGTTTCCCATAAGCACCATGGGAGGTATGGCAACAAATGAAATCTGAATCCCATTTACCAAATAATAGCATTTATATTCTTACATCATCAATTTGCCATCTACCAGGTTCAGGATGCAGAGCCAGGTCTCTCAGTAGCCACTACAGAGACTAGAGGGAAGCAACGTAAAAGGTGATTGTAGGACTTGCACTTGTATTAACTGAGAAACATAACCTTTAGGAAAGGATTATTCATTTTAAATATCAAATGCCACTTAAAATGTCGAAATAACCATTTGACTTCTTTTGTGATAACCCATAAAACTTTCTTATCGTAAGTTCCTTTGAAGTAGTTAAAAGTCCAGTTTTCTTAGGTTATTGATTTTAGAAATATAAATATAATATCTTATAAGTATAATATTTTATGGAGGAGAAATTGATTTCAGTCATACCACAAACAGTGGTAAATAAAATCAAACTTTTATTGTTGTGTCTTATATTAGTCAGGTTTCAGTCAGGAAAGAAAGAACCCATGCCAGGTGGTTCAACAGAGGAAATTTAAGGTAAAAAACTGGTTATAAAAGTAAAAGGGGGCAATGAGGCAACTCAGAGATGAGC
Organism: Physeter macrocephalus; assembly: GCF_002837175.3. Lineage (NCBI taxonomy): Eukaryota > Metazoa > Chordata > Mammalia > Artiodactyla > Physeteridae > Physeter > Physeter macrocephalus. The sequence goes on along the minus strand of NC_041223.1, from coordinate 19,220,879 downwards.
AACGGTAGGAGTCATTCCCATCTCTGGGCTAGAGGGACCCAGGGAAGGTCACAGATACTACCTGAGACACCTCCTGAGGTGGGATGGGAGGATACCTTGATGCGAGGCTTCTCCTCTCTCCGGCTCTTCAGTCTCCCATTAGGTCCTACCATTCTGCCAACCGTATGGGGAAGATGCTGGAAAGAGAGCCTGAGCAATGTAGTGCGCAGATACTTAGCTCAGGTTCCCTTGAACCCTGAAAGCTAAGCAAGGTTAAGTGCTAATGCATTACTGGGAGATACAATCCCAGGGAAACAAGAGTGAGAGGAAAAGGGAAGGGAGGCATGGAAGCATGGCGGAACACCTCTACCACTAAAGTGAAGCATCACTGAGCAGGACGCTGCCTCACTGAGCACAGCTCAGCCTCACGGAGGTCTCTGGACAGGCTTCTCGGACTGTCTGTTGGAGCAAGGAAGGGAGAAAAATGTATGCACTCCTGCCGTTCTATTTTCTGCTTCCTGTGGTCAGCGTTTGCTCACAGGAAGTGACGTCATCTGACCCCTTTAGGCAACTGCTGGGGAAGCCAGGGTCCATGTCCTGCTATGTGGACCTTCTTTGAATTTGGAAGCAGCAGGGAGAGAAGTCTCTGTGGGTCTTACACAGGCTGGTCTGGGCTCCTGCTGTGCTGAATTGCCAAGGAGGCAGTTCTAGAACCCAGTGCCTCCTCCAGGGGAGAGAGAGTCACCTGGAGATGCCAGAAGATGACACAGTAGCGGTACGCTCTGAGGTAGGAGTTGCAGAAGCATCCAGAACCCTCAAGAGCTGGAGGCCAAGGGCCTAAGAGACAGGTCAGGCAAAAAGAATTTGAGGCAGCACGTAAAATATGGACAATGGGTCTGCAGGCAAACAGCAAGGGCCTGGCACTTGTATTGGTCTCCCACACTAAGCCTGCTGCTATTTTCCTTGGTGTGGGGAAGGCAGGCAAGAGGTAAGAAGGGGTGGGAAGGCAAGGGGGAGAAAGCGAAAGAAAGGAGAAGGGAGGCAATAGAGATCGGGAACTAACATTTATCAAGCATATTCTTGTGCAAGTACAGGAATGGATGACATCGTTTCAATTATTCCTTAAAACAACCCTTTTAAAGCAGATATTATCACCCCATTTTATAGATGAGAAGTCAGAGGCCCAGAGGGCTTGAATCACTTGCCCCAAGCTTTCTCAGCTAGTGGTTAAGAAATGCCGAGCTGAGCTTGGAGCCAATCCAAAGCTCTTTTCAACCCACAGCCACATGTTGTTCAACCATCTTTCATTATATGACTGTCGTATTTCCTACAAATGCAAGTTTCAATCGCTAAAGCTTATTTTCTCAGTAGTTTACAACAAAATTATAAATAGAGATCCACTTTAAAATTGCTGAGGGAACAGAATCTAGAAGTAAGCAGGCAATAAATATTAGTGAAGGTGGTCAGGAGGGTCTGACAGAGATGGGGAAACCGGCAGAGAATCCCAGGGAAAGGGTCCTGGGGATTGCTTTCATTCGCCTCCTATTCTTTCTTTTCCCCTCTCTTCTCTTTTACTTTTTTCTTCCGTTTGGTTCGTTTTTGGATTCTTTACTCCAAGATGATGGCTTGAGTCTGGGAGTTTAGGCATGGAAAGTAGAAATCACTACGTCCCCCCTTCTCACCTGGCCTATCAAGATAGAATTATAGAGACCATATCATAAATGGTTCTTCATTACACATGCCATATTGTCATATAGTAAAATACACCCTATATATGTGGAGAAAAAAGCCCAGATACAAATATTTTTACAAACTATATATTTCAGAATTGGGTTAACTATTTTTTCCCTGAACCATCTGAACGTGAGGTGCAGATATCGTGAAACGTCATACCTCAGCTTTTGTCTTCTAAGAATAAGGACAGTTCTCACGTGGCCATAAGACCAGCTAAGAAAGTTGGCAATAACATCATCAACCACAGCTGTCCTGTTCACCTCAACTTCCCCTTTTTGTGAATCAAAACAAACTACCCATTTAACTTCTTCATAGTTAATGCAACCATTTTGGCAACCAATGAAACAATGACATAGTTCCTTCATTATGTAATATTTTCTAAATTCCACTGCAGGATGGCAGATTCTCAACAAAAATTGTCCACAGGAATATCAAAATTCCTTATCTGAGAAGCTTATGATTACATAATGATGATGTGATCTGCCCCAACTACTAAAAACATACTGGCTAAAATTTTGAAAAAAGTTGAAGACAAAATACTGGATTCCTTTTTGTATTTTATTATGTATGTGAAAGCATGAAATTATTATAGTGTCTCTGGATGAGAGAAAACTTTGCAAGCACTGGTCATAATGAGAAATTCTATAGAATCATCATTAATTTATTCACAGCCACTCTGAGTAATACCTACACCTTCACCTCTCATGCTTTGACCAGTGTTTAAGCTGGTCTCCTGGTTACTGAACTTTTTGGTGATCGCCTTAGCCTCAGATCTAGCTTGTCCGCCACTTTTGGGGACAGGTGCCCATAGGACCTGCTGCTGAATCACATGACACCGGGCAGAGAAGGAACAGTAGAGCTGTTGTGTCTTGCAGGTGGCAGTGGCCAAAGCAGGGCTCATTTTCTTTTTTAAGAAAATATTTATTGAAGTATAACACACAGAAAAGTAGAGAAGGAAGGCAATAGCATTAGTACACATTGGACTCTTACTTCTGGGTCTTTTCTTCAGATGATCCCACCACCTAGAACTCTTTTCCACCAGATATATTCAGGACTTACGCCCTTCCCCTCTCTCAAGTCTTTACTCAAATGGCATATCTTTGTGAAGCCTTACCTGACCACCATATGCAAAATTGCAATCCCCAATTCCAGGTGCCTCCCTATCAAGACTGGGACTGAGATGAGGCAAGTGAAGCACTTAGGGTACAGACCCTAACGTGGCCCCCCGTCAAGATCCTGCAAGTGCAGGGTGGGCATGTGCACAACGCTGTTTTAAGGGCCTCTTTAAGTCTGGTCCCTAGGCTGGCCTCACCTTGGTCCCTGCCCTGAACCCTGTTCCTCTTTCTTGCTGTAGTTTTCTCAAAGCCCTTTTCTAGGATGGCGCTCCTCAAGGATGGGGATATGATCTGTTTTATTCACTGATTGTGAATGCATAATGTGAATGAATGAATGGATGAATGATTGAATGCATATGCCCCGCATAAGCATTTCATTCCTCCTTCTAGCAGTTCACGTATTACATTATGTCAGATTTTGAGCTTCTTAACCTCAGTGATCATCAGGTCTTTTCATTTATTTGTCCGCATGCATAGCACCATGTCTGGCACGCTGGGCCACTAAATAAATGTTGGTTAAGTAAATACATATCTGCCAACTTCTGAGATATAATTTTGGTTCTCAGCATAACATGTCATCATTCTGACAGCTGTTTTTACACAAGGAAGAGCTTAGTTCTTGAAAATAACTGGTGATAATGTGCCTGAGGTTTGCACAAGTTACTGATCCCCTCTGCAGCTGTTTCTTCATCTGCAAAGTGTAAATAATTAACTTCACTCCATGGAGTGGTTGTGAGGTTTAGTGTAATTCTGTACAGAGGGCCTTGCGCATGGTCTCGTTCAATGTATGTCCATTTTTGTGATCATTTTCTATTCTTATATGATTTTTGTTACATTTCCCCTGTAATAAATTACTACGTAGGGATTTTCCTAAACTGATATTTTTCTATAATTCTTTCAAGGCTCTCTTCAATTTCCTCCTATTTTTTATTCTCTTTGAATTCTTCATTTTCATTTCTTTTGTTTATGTAATAGTCCATATTATTTCCCTCTTTTCTTTCACATACATTATTGAGTAATTTGAAAAATTAATATGCACCAACAACTATGCTAGCACTGTGAATGCAAAAGAAACTTAAACATGGCCCCTTCCTTTGAGGAACTCATAGTGTAGCTGGAAAAAATTGTATCAGCAATTAGAGTCCATTGTTGCCCAAGCTCTCATGCTGGGTGTCATGGGGACACAGGAGGGTAGGACTAGCCCTTCTCTCCCTCAGCTGATTTTCCTACAGTCCTAATTAGGTAGGGCCAGTGTCTTTATTCTGTTTAGTCTTCCAGGCATTTCCCTTCTGAAGCAAATTTCTCTGTTTCCTTTGATTTATCATTACTTTTCCTTCATTATATTCTCTCCATGCTGTTTTCTTTCTTTTGTCCTTTTTCTAAACAAAGCCTAAATTTAAAAAATCCATTTCATGGGCTTCCCTGGTGGCGCAGTGGTTGAGAATCCACCTGCCGATGCAGGGGACACGGGTTCGTGCCCCGGTCCGGGAAGATCCCACGTGCCGCGGAGCGGCTGGGCCCGTGGGCCATGGCTGCTGAGCCTGCGCGTCTGGAGCCTGTGCCCCGCAACCGGAGAGGCCACAACAGTGAGAGGCCCGCGTACCGCAAAAAAAAAAAAAAAAAAAAAAAAAAATCCATTTCAAGTTACTCCAGAAACGTAGTCGTAAAGTTAACGCTTGATTTCCTATGTCATAAATACTTTAAGACTCCTACGGTGTATATGGAATTGAATCATAACCTTGTGTGAAGCAGCAGGTCATCAAGTCTTACTAACAATAAACAGAGCACCACGTACACAGGATGTAAAAGGAAGCAAAACAGTTCCTGTGTCTTGGGAAGTCTTGGTCTTTCAAGAGCAATTTCAGAGAAATATCAAATCTCTTTTTATGACTCAGAGCTGTCATAAAAAGTGTTTTACGGTAACAAAAATGAGACAATACATTATTCAGTTATTGAGTGTATACTACATGCAAAAGAAATATCAGTTAGTATAAAAATATAAAAATAATTTAAAATATCAATACCTGTGATATGGGGGAGATTAAAACATAGAGACAATAATTTAAGAATTTTTTGAAAAGTATCTGAATGAAACATATCTACCATATACATGTGAAACAATTAGAGGACAAAAGCTAACTAACTTGTGGTAATAAAATACCAAGTATATTTTAATTATAGAGAATTCCAAATAAGGTAATGTTTCAAAGGGCCCACTACACCAGAAATACTTCCTGGAGCATGTGTCAGGACTCGAAAGTAGTGACATAGATGGGCTGATGGAGGAAAGATGATATTCTAAATGGAAAGGAATATCCTTTCTTCTATTAAAATATATTTATTTCTTTATTGTTGCATGTTAAAGCCATGGATTAAACAACACACACACGCTCTCTCTTTTGTCCTTCTTAAAATCTATTCTCTAAACAGCAGCCATAATAATCCTTGTAGAAAGCAAGTCAGATGGAAAGCAAATTAGATGGTGTATCTGCCCTACTTGAAACCTCCCTCCAAAACAAACAATTATGTGGACATTAATGAGGACGTAAGCAGGGGATGGCACAGAGGCTGCTCTTCCTTGTTTGGCAGACTTATTTAAGAGATTATTAACAGTTAAACTTAGGTGCAGAAACAAGGACCAGGGACTAAGTGAATGACTGACCAAAGAGCTTATATTTCAAAGGTATTAGAAAAGGGAGACACTGACATTCTTTGAGTGGCCGAATTACATTTTTAAAAAAGATTCAACTCAACACTCGTTCATTGGCCAGCTACTGTGTGTTCTTGGTACATCTATTGATGACTATGATCTGAAAGCAATGAAAGTATGGCATGATTCCCTTCTCTTGAGGAGCCCACAGGCCATCGAGATGATCTTGGCAGCTGTGTGCATGTAACTCTGGAGTGAGAAGTAATTAGAGGCACGTTATATGATTAGGAGACAGGGACCAGAAGTCAGCTTTCTGAGTCTAGAGGGGTGGCTGAGAGATAGAAAAGACAACTCCCATATTTTAGACATTGCATGGCAAAAGTGCACGTATTTGGTGGCTGAATAAGAAGTAATAAAAAAATAACCCCATTTGAGCAGTTCCTTTTTCATTATTTATTAGAGGTATAAGCCAATCACTTATTCATTCATTTATTGAGTCATTCAAAGCTTAATAAATACTTTCCATGTGCCAGTTACTCATAGGATCTCCCTTTCACCAGTCATTCTGCGTAAATAAATTGTTTAACATTATTATCTTTTGAAATTGTGTCATTCATAGTATTCAATTTATAGTTAGGAAAAAGATAAAGCTGACTGAAGAGATATACACTATTTTGTGCTTCTTATACTCATTAAAGTAAAAAGCAGTACTCATTTATTCAATTTTTCTCATGGCACTTAGAAAAATTTATAATTTGGAATATAGATTTCTCATGATTATTCCGAGGATAGGTGTGAATTTTTCAAAAAGACTTAATCTGAGTCTACTTTCTAAAGTTATTTGAAAATAAAAGAAGAAAAAGGAAACCTTTTACAGTTTCTGAAAATATAATGTCATTTGATATTTTTCATGTAATTCTAAAATAGTGGTATAAATTTCAACCTGATTTGCAAGAAGATAATTTTATTTTCACAAAGGATAGAGTTTGTATGATTTTAAGGTATGGCAATATTTACAGTTTAATTTCTGACTTTACATATGAGAACATTTGATTATGTCTAATGTGTTAGGGAGGGACCTCTGTTTCTAGCCATGAGGGAGTAACAGAGTACAGACTTTGTCTTCTGCTGTAAACAACCAGAAAACTTGACACAATATATGAAATAACTATTTTCAGACATTGGAAAACAGTGCATGACCTTGAAATCAAGGAATTGCAAGGAAACAAACAAGATGAACCCTAAAATCACTCTGGCTTTCTGTCTGGAGCCAATTTCCTAGCTGTTGTTTAGTGAGAAAGAATACAAACAGAGCTTGGCTATCTTGATCATTTAAGAAGACAGAAATCAGAGTTGAAGGAGGCCAAGGCAGCCAGAATTTGTAGTTCAGAGGAAGGAAGAGGATGGATCTATGCAGAAAAAGAGTCCCAGAATTTGGCATATGAGTTTTCATGAGTGTTTGACTGAATCTGTATGAGCAGGGTAGAATTCAGAATGTCCAGGTAAAGAACAATTAGGGGGGAGCTGGATTCCCAGAGGTCACACAAGGCCAAGAATTGTCCCAGTTTCTACAAGCCCTAGTGGAGACGCTTTGCTGAATACACAAAGAGTTAAGTAGAGATCCAGCAGGGTCATAGTTTATAATGAGGCTAAACTATTCCTAGAGTAGAGACTATTCTAGACTTGCCCTAAAAAATGAAAAACAAGACTCAGACTGAGCCACAGGTGACTTAGCTGCCTGCTGGAACAAAGGCCAATACTACTTCAAGAAAACAATCCAGCACTCTACACCTTATGTCCAGCATCTGGTTAAAAATTTTTAGACATGTGACAAGGCGAGAAAATGTGACACATTACCTGAAGGAAAAGCAAGCAATAGAAACAGTCCCAGATATTATATTGATGATGGAATTAGAAGTCAAATGAAAATACCTACTGTAAATACATATGAAAGGATTTAAAAGAAAACGTGCATATCACGAGAAGACACATGGAAATATAAGAACATAAAATAGAATTTATACAATGAAAACCAAAGTATATTAGAAATAATTTTTTAATGGATGGGATTAACAGCATATTAGACATTATGAAAGTACAAATCAGGGAACTTATAACAATATAAAAAGAAAAATGTATTTTTACTTTTCTGAGAATTATTAATATATATTAATATAAATACTGATAGGATTCAGCTGTTTAATTCCTTTTATAAAAGAAATTATTATTGAAAAGCTTCCAAATCCAACATGGAATGAACTGAAATTCACATCTGAGCTCTGGTACAATAAGGTATCTCTCAATCCATGTATTTAAAGTTCCTCGACATATACGAGTTTTTGAAAAGTTACTTTTCTAAAAAAATCATAGTTTGAAAGCAGGTCCTCATCTGAAAAACAAAAGTCTTTCTGGAGGAACAATCTGTAAGACATATGAAATATTGCGATGTTATAGGTCATACGGAAAGGAGAAGTCAGTTGCTGCTGGATTTGCACTGCCTGCAAAGAGAATGAATATGTGCAAGATGAATTCACCTGCAAAGCTTGTGACTTGGGATGGTGGCCCAATGCAGATCTAACAGGTAGGAACTGCCTCACTTGTAAGCCCTATCCCTGACTGTTAACCTTTCCAATGTGCCTATTGTTTAAAATGATAGTGATTATCTCATGTCTTTTTCAATGTTTATTTACATTGTTACTGCTCATGTCAAAGTGTACACATAAACTTCTTATACGTTTTCCATAATCTATATTAAAAGTTCATTTAAATATAAAAATGTATTCAAAGGTTATTCTTGTATACCAGTTGTTCCTGTTTTTCTTTTTAAAAATTTTATCTGAAGATATTTCTAGTCACCTGAATTTATATTTGCAAATATTTCTTGAACATCTATATATGAGGCACTATTGCAGGACGTACAGGTACAAAAATAAGTGAAACACAGCCCCAGCTTTATTTACTTAAAATATATCAGGGAAGAAACATGTAAAAGTATAAAATAAAATAGTTATTACTACAATAGAGATATTTATAAACTACTGTAAAGTTTGTTAGGCAGACAAGGAGATGAAAGAAATTCCAGACAGAAAGTAGAACATGAGAAACATGAAAGCATGTAATACATTTGGAGAAAACCATGGAACAAGTATATGGGGTTGTTTGGTAAATGCAAGGCCTAGCAGATACGTGGTCAGAAATGAGACTGGATGAGTACACTGGAAGCAAATGGTGAGGAGCTTCTGTAGGACCTTTTTATAAATGTTTGGATTTTGGCTTTAAGCACAGGAGAACCACTGAAGAATTTAAAGTGGTGAATAACATCATGATATCTGTGTCTCAGAAAGATGACCCTGGCGGTAGTATGGAGGAGAGTAGTGAGCCTAGACTAAAAATAGAGAGAAGTTAGGAAGCTATTATGTTGGTCCAAGTGAGTAATTTCAAAGGGTGTGAACTATGGCAGCTGCTACAGCAATGGAGAGGAATAAATGAATGCAAGAGATGATTTACTCATAACATCAATGGGACTCCTGTGGATGGATTACATGAGTTTATAAGCTTCCCAAGAGCAATGTTCAGGTATATGAGTTTTGATTTCCAAAGGCCCTGGTATGAGTTCACAAATGAGAGGTGGTTCACAGTTACTTTTCACAAATTTTAAAAGTGATAAAGCCATAGAAACTTTGTCTTTGAGTTCATAGAGACCTTGTTATCTGAGTAATGCAATCCCTCATTTTAGAACGACAAAGCTGAGGCCTAGAGAGGTGTACTTGTGTGCCCAAGGTCATGCAACTAGTTAGAAGCAGGTCGTAGTTCATTGACTTCTGATCCTATGCCTCCCTGTGTGCTGCTGATAATCATTAGGGTAACATTCATGATTGTTGTTTACTTTTTGACTTGTTCCCAAATAAGAATATGAAACTAAGAAATTGTGTGGCTTATTCAGTGGGCATCAAAAATGGCTGGCTGAGTAGAATCAGGTCACATAATTAAAATTATACTTTGTAAGTGAGAGACCTTGTAAAATGTTAACCCTGTTAGAAAATAGACTGAGTATCAAAAAGCTTTTAGAAATCACCTGGTACAAAGGCCATTTTTAAATGAAAAGAAATTAGATCAGAATATTTTTGAAGATACAAACTATACCTCACCTGTTTCTTTATTCTCTAGCTGAAAACTGGTTTTCAACTTCAATGTGCCTAAAAATTACCTGGGAATTACCCATCTACAGAGATTCCCATTCACTATTTCTGAGACAAGACCCAGCAGATTCTGAAGCACTTAGTCCCTGTTCCATCCCTTGAGAAACAATACTCTCTGGCTCATAGCCTGATGCCTTGAACATAATTGCTGGCTGATAAATATTTGTTCTATTGAGAGAATTAGAAAGAAGAAGGGACTCACCCAAGTTCATCTACATCAATACAGATCCTCAATAGAAGCCACCACTAGAATCTAGGGGTTTTTGTCCCTGGGTCTAATGCCCTTTTCACTATGCATTTATCTCATGGTTGCATGCAATGGACTGACTTGGAAAAGCTTGTGCAACCTCATTCTGGACACAGGCCTCCTTTCCCACTCGTACTGTGTCTCTCTTCACAACTTTACCCTTCTTTGTAGTGTGTGCTTCCTGCCGGTCCTTTTCATCTTGAGAAAGCCATCCCCTTAGATCACCATTGTGCTTGAGAACTGGGCTTGACTTCAGAGTCAGCCCTCAGCTATTTGACTGAGACCACAACTGACCAGGAAGAGGCTCAAAGACAAAACCATCACCTTTCTAAGGTTAATCTTAAACGTCAGAAGTCCTGGCTTTGAGGTACAAGAGTTTTCCTCTTGTCTACACTTTTGGGGCTTCACTCCAACTTTTCCCACTGCTTCATCTTCCTTTTAAATGGGGGCTTATCTCATACATGATAAAGAACTTCTATCCAACTTTAAAACATTAAAATACAAAAAAAATTTAAAGATCTAATATGTTATAATAATGGAACTCAAAGTCATATGTTTTATTCCCTAGAGATCTTCCACTGTGGATATATTGTCTGCCCACTGCCAAATGATCACCATCATTGATTAAGCCTCTTTGACTTAGTAAAATGTTTAAAAATATCCTCCTTGATTATAAATAGGTGAATTTTAATGCAGTTATCTTTCTAGAGAATTTAATCTACTATCATCCATCATATGTGTAAAAATCACTTTAACATTCAAATGAGTTGAGCAAAGCAACAGCTCAGACTGCCTTTATCTGATAACAACAGGCAAGTGGCTACTTTCGGATCATGTATCCAAATTATGTTGTAAGTCTTATACTTAAGGTCTTTCAGAATATGCATCTCTCGTACTTATTTATACTTTTTTTTTAACATCTTTATTGGAGTATAATTGCTTTACAATGGTGTGTTAGTTTCTGCCTTATAACAAAGTGAATCAGCTGTACATATACATATATCCCCATATCTCCTCCCTCTTGCATCTCCCTCCCACCCTCCCTATCCCACCCCTCTAGGTGGTCACAAAACACCGAGCTGATCTCCCTGTGCTATGCGGCTGCTTCTCACCAGCTATTTTACGTTTGGTAGTGTATGTAAGTCCGTGCCACTCTCTCACTTCGTCTCAGCTTACCCTTCCCCCTCCCCGTGTCCCCAAGTCCATTCTCTACGTCTGCGTCTTTATTCCTGTCCTGCCCCTAGGTTCTTCATAACCATTTTTTTTTTAGATTCCATATATATGTGTTAGCATACGGAAATGGATAAAGAAGATGTGGTGCATATATACAATGGAATATTATTCAGCTATACTTAGTTTTAATGACACCTACTGTTTCTGCATCCCTTCCAGTCTTACACATGAATGGAAAATGAGATCTAATTTGCCACTTACTTGGTGCCATGTCAGGCTCAGAGCAAGGGCGCAGAACATGGCAATGTGTTTTTGATTGTTGCCATAGTAGCAGTAGTTGTGAAAAGAGAAAACTCACAGAGAGAGGATACCAAAAAATCAGTAAAAATATTCAGAGGAGTATATGCATTGCCTTTAAGTAGGTATTTTATTTTTATGGGTGGATTTTTTTGACTGAATTTTAGTTAAAATGAGAAATCATTCTCTTTAGAAAATAGTATTTTTACTGAAGGTGAAGTTTGTTTAAAATATGCTTAAAATCATTTTATGTGATAGCTACTTTTCATATATGCTTCAGAGACTCTAATATTAATGAATAAAAACATGTTAGCGAGTTTTTGTTTTCATTAGAATATGTTATTTTTTGGCTATGAAGAAAAATATTGTATATTTCTTAGAGGAAGTGACTTCTGAAGCTGTTTTAATAAATTTTTCATATTTTCTTCTTGGGAATATGCACATTTTAATTCAGCATTTAAATTTCACACTTTACTTTTTATGATGCATAAACAGGGATCTCTTCTGCCATGATATACAACTTGACAGTAGTTTAACAATCTATGGGCCAATTATATGTAATCCAATGCTACTTACTCCTTTTAAAAAGTACAAATAGTGTAAAATAATTCCTCAGGAAGTCAGACTACACTAAATCTCATCAATAAAAAATAGAAAATACTAAGTTATAGAAATTAACTTTTTAACCATTTTTCCCCATCCAACAGTTACTGCCACCTCTCATATTATCTACTCATTTATTCACTTTTATATTATACACTACCACCTACTTCATGCCAGGTTTTTTTTTTTTTTTTTTTTTTTTTTTTTTGCGGTACGCGGGCCTCTCACTCTTGTGGCCTCTCCCGTTGCGGAGCACAGGCTCCGGACGCGCAGGCTCAGCGGCCATGGCTCACGGGCCC
>NC_041223.1:19196706-19208573 GCF_002837175.3 Physeter macrocephalus | reverse complement strand
GGAATCCGTGTCCCCTGCATCGGCAGGCGGACTCTCAACCACTGCGCCACCAGGGAAGCCCTATTTTTTTGAGAAACTGGGACATAGGGGTGAATGAAACAAGGTTTATATCCTGGAAGAGAAGCTTCATATGAAACCAGACATGTAAACAGGTAATTATAAGCCTTGCAACAGGAGTATGTACAAAATTTCATGTAAGTACAGAGAAAAAAAGCAATCATTTTTCCCTGGGAAGGGAAAAACCTTCACAGAGGAAGGGACATTGAGTTAAACATTAAATAATAATTTCACCTTGTAGGTAATTTATATTAATGTAATAATGTTAAAGAAAGCATTTCAATGAAGCCTTATGCAATAAGGAAGTACTACTGTAAATGTTATTAAATGCCCCAACACACTTTAGGTAGAATAATTGTGGCCTATCTTTATTTCTTGATTCATATTAAATTTGTCTTTACCTAATGGGAAAGAAGTCAGATATTAAATTTTAGCCTCCTCTAATGCATTTGGATTTTACTAGTGAGCCAATGTTTGTTTCAAAAATTAGGAGTAACCCATTGCCCTCAGATCAGAGTTATTACCACTTCTCTTGTATTTTGCTCAGTAGTTTGTAGTCTGCTTGAAGGAAACTGACTTGTCCAATGGTCTGGATTGTCTAGGGTAACTCTAACCATAGACACTGCCAGGTCCTTAAGTTCTCTGCGCTTTAGATATGGTATGCACAACTCCCATTAAAGTCTTCTCCTTTTGGGTGCTGGGGGTCAGGTAGGCTCAGGACACTCACTCTTTACCACTGGTTGAACTTAACCGCCATCCCCTCTAGTCTTGGAATACCCAAACACACTTGAGGGTTGGGCAACTCTTCTCTTTAAACCTCAAAACAGGACAAATAAGTACATTACATCACATATATGAACAATATGGATGTTTTGTCTAATTCCCTCAAGATATCAAAGCTAGCACTTCTCAAATTTAGGGTGTCTTAAAAAATAAAAAAGAAAGGAAAGGAAAGAATAAAAAACAACTTTTAAGAAGCTTATTCAAAATGTAAATGATCAGTCCCAATCCTCAGGTGATTCTGTTTTGGATGGTCCTGGATTGGCCTTGAAAACTTTGGTTTCCACATGGGGAAAATAATCTAGGATCTTCACACAAGATAAAGTAATCGTAGTGGTGGTGTAGGTATATTACTTTGGGGTGTTGTTATGACAAACTGCTACTGTTACAACACAAGAATATTTATACTTCTATCATAAGGATGTTTTTCTTCATTTGTCTATAGTACACTACATAGGATGGGCTTAATTTACAACTAGACTTGGAAGACTCTTTGATTATCTGTTGAGATGGCTGAGTATCAGTCTTTGGTTTCCGGCTACATTAAGGGCACTTAATGATTTATGATATACAGTTTAAAGTTTGAAACTCCACTGATGACAACCAAAGTCAGTTCATTTGCTGATGGATTTCCCCTGGCATATTTTATTAGACAGGTTGTCTTGGCTCTATGACTTGAGGGTCATAAAACACTTCACTGAGAACTTCTATCTTGAGGTGTCTCAAAACCAATGTTTATTGTGCAGATTTTGGTAGCTCAATCCACAGATGAAGTATGCCCTTGTAGGAATAAGGGTCCTAGAGAGCTTACACCTGGATGCCTCTTGATCCCTGGCTGCTAAACTGAACTTTCTCTTACTGTACTTTACCTTTTGCCTTTAAATGAAAACATTACATAAGCATGTTCTGTGAGTCTTCTGAATTCTTTCAAATATTTGAACTTGTGAAATATTTGCATATACAAAGCTTATTGTTATAACATACTTAACAATAGCTTGATATAATTGAATTACGGAGTTAGAGTAATGATTGTCTCTAACAAAACCCAGGTTTAGGCAAGTCCTTATTACTAGTGTGGAGAACATTAAAGGCAAACTCAGGTTTGTATAGCTTTTATCAATAAAGTAGAAAAGTATGAATAAGCAAGAACATACAAAGGAGAGTATGATATGTATAAGAATCTTAAGATAATCTTGCACAGAAGACCACTGTGTAGTCATCAGCTTGCTTCAAGGTTCTTAGGTTAACAGTTAACTTTCATGAGCCTTCAGCTTCTGGAGGCTCTCTGCAAACCTCAGTTTAAAATCACTAAGGGATGTTACCTTCAGCAGTATTAAGGTTCCCTTTTACTTGTCCAGAGGTTTGGGAATGGAGACAGCCTTATGTAATTTAAATTCATGAATAAGTGTTCCGACGAAAAGTTCCCATATCACTAGATTGGTAAGTTGGAACATGCTTGCTAAGACTACACGTCTGATCATATTTTTGCCATTATAAGTATTGTGGCTTTTCAATAGGGAAATGCTTCAACCCATCCAGAAGATAAATACACTATTTAAGCTAGTATATATTTATAAACCATAGAAGAAGACAACTGTATGCAATGCATTTGGAGTTACTCAAAGGATTCTTTTGCAATTGTATCAGTCAGTGACCCCGACCTTTACAGTTTTTCCAGATTAATTTAATTACAAATGAAGCATGAACTGGCCACATCTGCTATCCTGGGAATGTTTTCCCACTAGTGTTTAATTTTGTGGCCAATTTATTTCTACTGAAATGAGTTCTTTCACTTTTTCCATCAGAATTTTATCTAGTGTATATTGGATATTTCATCTGGTCCTACGAGATAGCCATCTGGTTTTGCCAGAATTATCCTTATGGATCTTACAACACAATCATTCTGGTATTTCTTTTAAGAATCTCTTTTCTGTCTAGAGTTTGCGTACCTATAATTGAATTCTTGAAGTTCTCCATGGATTTGTTATTATTAATAAATTATTTGTTGTTCTATATGAGACTCTGTAAGGACTCTTAGAGCAGTCTGTTTAGCATGATTGTCTCTAAAATAGTTCTATTATCTTTCAAAGTACTAGAACGCTATTAGCTTTTATAGTACCTTTTTTTCTAACTGCAGGTCTCGACCTTTATGGCAGCAGTTATTTTATATAACATCAACACATCAAGAAATTAATTATCCTTAGGCAAGGAGACTAAGCATTGGCTATAGAACTAAGAGGTTGGGTAAATTTGCTTTTAATGGGTAAATTTGTTATATATTGCTGTGTAACAAATTACCCCCAAACAAATTACCCCAAAACTTAGTAGCTTACAGTGACACACATTTATTATCTCACAGTTTCTGTGGGTCAGAAATGCCACAGTATAGCTGAGTTCTCTGCTTCATGATCTTTCACAAAGCTAAAATCAAACTGTCAGAGAGGGATGGGGTCTAGCTTGATTGTGGAAGGGTGCACTTCCAAACTCAGTTATTGGCAGGATATAATCCTCAAAAGATTGTTGAATTGAGGGCTTCAGCTTTCTTTTTATTTTTTTAGCTGGTTATTGCATGGGGACTGTTCTCGGTCCCTTGCCATGTGGACCTTAGCAGCATAGGAGGTTGCTTCATCAGAGCCAGCAAGAGAGTCTGAGTCTGCTACTAAGATGGAAATTATCTTATGTAACCCAATCACAGGAGGGGCATCCCCTCAACTTTGCTATATTCTATAAAAAAGAAACAAGTTATAGACCTAGTTCATACTCAAGGAGAGAGTATTATACAAGGACATGAATCCCAGGATGTGGGGATTATTCGGAACCATTTTGGAAGCTGCCTACCACAATGAACAATGGTTGTTTGACATTGCTATGCTGTTAATACATATAGATCATGGTGTAGCATTTTCATATTTATACAAAAAAGAAAGATTTGTGATGATCTAGGTGTCTATGATAATCTGTATACTTATGTGCTCTGTTTCAATCCATCTTCCTATTTCTGTGGAGTCTTTCATCTATAAGAATTCTGAAACAAAAGCTGTTACTTGGATAATGTCTTAAATTATACATAGTATAGGTATTTTCATGACTAAATCAGATATAATTTGATCATGTGTAAGAATTATAGCACATCTTGTCTGGCAGTAAATCCTGTATGTTAAAATTGTGGGTTTTGTGTCACCAAGAATAATGTATTCTTATAATAATAGTCTCAAAGTCCCAGTTATATGTTGGAGCATAGGATTATCAAAGATTTTCACTATTTGAGTGGTTTTATTAAACCAAGGTATTTGATGTTCTATTAATAGTGAGATGATTAGTAGACATAAAGGGATCTATATCAATAAGAAAGAGATATTGCTTCCCCTGGGAGTTCAGAGAACAGACAGGGAGTTCTTGGGTGCCAATGTCTCCCCTGGAGTTAAGTCATTAGACAGATTTTAGGTAGTTATCCTGAGTTTTACTAATATGGGGTAATGGTTCTTTAAATTACACTTTTATTTGTGATATCTATAGGTTTTCTTATCTATAGGTTCCCAAATCACAGAGAGTAGAGGCCCTTTTAGATGCCTTACCTAAAGATCCATGATTATATTGATTTCTTGTTTATTTACTATATAACTCTATCTGGAAATGTCTAGTCACATATTAGATATTTTCTAACTTGGTAATTTTAAATTTTAACATTTTTTTCCTGTTTGATGGCCTTAATTCAGGTCTGAGCCCATTTGTAGAGAGGCTATGGTCCTTGTTATGTCAGTTATTGAGTCTACCCCAGAATTGTTTGAAGGTTTCCTAAAATCTATCTTCCATCCTTAATTTGAATCTTTATTGAAAAAAAAAGTCTGAAATTGCTTTATGTAATGCATTTTCTATTTTTATTTTTTAAATGTTACACGACTGGGTTATTTAAATCTTCCCTTTTGTAATGTGCTGCTTTTTAAATATTTTCCTCCATGAGGCTAACAATTAATTGATTTAGTTGGTACATATCTGTAGTGCAGTACAATAAGTATCTAATAAAAATCCTGAATTCTGCAGAAAATATTTTGCCTGTGTCCCTGAAGTTTACGAAAATCATTAATTATAGCTCTCAACTTGGCTCTAGACCAGGGTTTTAATTCACATTCACTAGATCTGACTTGTGTTCTAGAAATTTAAAATGCAGTATTCTTTTCTAATAAAAACTCCGAAGACAGAACAGCTCATTTACAAAACCAGGTTGCATAGAAAAAGAGAAATGCAAAGAGGGTAGCTTTCAGAAGGTTACAAAGGCCTTGACAAAGACTCCATTGGAATTTGAATTGTATTTAGCAGCCTCAATATGCCAGTTAAAGGAGCTGAATATCGACTATTAAGTATTTTATCTCCAAATGTGTCTATAGCTGTTCTTAAATATTTTAATTTATTGATTGTGTTACATCAAAAGTTCCCCATAATGGTCACCGTTATTCTAACTATGTATCTATCTAATCATCTTTCTAAACTTTATCAAGGTAACGGGAAGATTTAGAATTAAAATGTGACTTCTTTTTGGAAGCAGAAGTTCTTCCGGGAAGAGGCTGAGACTCTGACACAGACAAGCCCCTGACACACAAAAGAGAGAGGCCACTATGATCAGTCAGGAGCGTGTGCTTCTGAGTGGTTTGCACTCATGTATTAAATGTGAGTGTGATCCCAGCTGGGTGATTATCAGAAGCCAGGGCTGACACTGACTGGTTAACGTGCAAAAACTGTGTTCGCTGACGGGAGCTTGTTGAATGACTGAGCAGGTTTAAAACAGGTTCTGGTGGTTCCTCGCTCTCATGGCTACAGAACAATGAGTCTCTTCCTAAATTTATGGAAATACATATTTTTATTCTCACAATTTGGGAAATATGGCCCAGACCAATCACAAAATTCTGTGAAGGGGTTGTTGCCAGGATTTGACAAATGTTTTTCTCTCTGTGAAATACAAAAGAGACTTTATTCTGGAAGGAAAAGATAAGCCAGGCATTTAAGAACACAGCGCTGTCTCTCCTTTCAAGAAATGGGTGAGGGGAGATTTCATCCTTCTTTAGTATGTCTATTAGAGGTTGATAACTCAAAGGCCCTCAGATGCCACGTTCGTAACTAAAGAGGTGAGACTTAGAGTGAGTAATATAATATGTGGTAAATAGGAGAATGCAGATTCTTCTAAAGAATTCAAACGAAATTTATGTTTAAAAAGTTTGCTGGCTGGCCAAAAAGAAAGAATAGAAATGAAAGAAAATGCTTGTCCATAAGCTGGACTTGCCTCTGGACAATAGCTGCATAAACATAAAAATTTTGTTAGTTTATTTCTTACTAACTTATTCTATTACACTGTGACCATTTAACCTTCAATGGAAACACGGTTTAGTTTCCTTCTTTTTCTTTCATTTTCTGAAAGTGTAGAACCAAGTTCCATCCACAGAGCAGCATCCATTTATAACACTGGAAGCAAAGATTATATTTATAGGCTTAAGTATGTCACATTAGGCTTGTGATGAGATTAGGTTTGGGGAACATGATTGTCCAGAGAAGACAATGGTGTATGTCTATTTGTGTGATAGAGAGGCATTTTTTAAAAAATTAAAATAGCTTAAATCATGGAAGATGCAAATATAGCTATGCCTCTGGTAACTAGTAAGCACTGTTATTGATCAGCAAAATCTTAGATTCATTTTAGAACTCTTTTTCTCATCACAGGCTGTGAACCCATTCCTGTCCGCTATCTGGAGTGGAGCAACATAGAATCCATCATAGCCATTGCCTTTTCCTGCCTGGGAATCCTTGTTACCTTGTTTGTTACCCTTATCTTCGTGCTGTACCGGGATACACCAGTGGTCAAATCCTCCAGTCGGGAGCTCTGCTACATTATTCTAGCTGGAATCTTCCTCGGTTACGTGTGCCCCTTCACTCTCATTGCCAAACCTACTACCACATCCTGCTACCTCCAGCGCCTCCTGGTCGGCCTCTCCTCTGCCATGTGCTACTCTGCTTTAGTGACCAAAACTAATCGCATTGCACGCATCCTGGCTGGCAGCAAGAAGAAGATCTGCACCCGCAAGCCCAGGTTTATGAGTGCCTGGGCCCAGGTGATCATTGCCTCAATTCTGATTAGTGTGCAGCTAACTTTGGTGGTAACCCTGATCATCATGGAGCCCCCCATGCCCATTCTGTCCTACCCAAGCATCAAAGAAGTCTACCTTATCTGCAATACCAGCAACTTGGGTGTGGTGGCCCCTCTGGGCTACAATGGACTCCTCATCATGAGCTGTACCTACTATGCCTTCAAGACCCGCAATGTGCCCGCCAACTTCAATGAGGCCAAATATATCGCCTTCACCATGTACACCACCTGCATCATTTGGCTGGCTTTTGTGCCCATTTACTTTGGGAGCAACTACAAGATCATTACTACCTGCTTTGCAGTGAGCCTCAGTGTAACGGTGGCCCTGGGGTGCATGTTCACTCCCAAGATGTACATCATCATTGCCAAGCCTGAGAGGAACGTACGCAGTGCCTTCACCACCTCAGATGTAGTCCGCATGCATGTTGGCGATGGCAAGCTGCCCTGCCGCTCCAACACTTTCCTCAACATTTTCCGAAGAAAGAAACCAGGGGCAGGGAATGCCAAGTGAGTTATCTGACCTGGGTTTGCCTCCTCTCTCTCTCTCTCTCTCTCTCTCTCTCTCTCTCTCTCTCTCTCTCTCTCTCTTCTATTTTCTTCTATTTGACTAAATCATGTTCTTCCATTTCCCCAGTGTTTTTCCTGTCCTTTCTTAATCTTTTCTTTTTTTCAAATCTCACATTCTGTTGCAGTAGGAATGTAGTACTAAAGGTCTTCGTTATTTTCATTTCTTTGAAAGAGCAAGGAACGTGAAGCAACAACCAGCTGAGCATATATGTATTCTTACCTGCAATCTGCAGATCCTGTTGTGTCCCTAATGTTTTCCTTTTGCATGGGTCCTCCTTCTGTGGAGCATAAGTACATCTCTGGGGTCTGGTCAGAGATGCAATCTCTAGTTCTCATTTCTAGTTTAGATCATGGTTGAGATAGTTTCTGATTTATTTTTATTACTTTGGAGCCACACCATTACTCATCTGGGATGGAGAGGAAGGAAATTAGGCACCTGGGGATGTCTGACTATTTCAAAATTTGAGTGCAGCTGAGCACCAAGTATGTCCTGAAATAAGTTCCCTTAAGCAACTGTCTTACCTTGCCCCTTATTTATTGAAATTTAATGTATACTGTAAACTTCCATAATGCTACACATGAATTGACCTATCTCTACTACAAGGTTATAACCAGAATGGTTTCCTAGCCATAAAGTACCAAATGAAATAAGGAATCAGATAAAGGTGAAGAGCCCCAAACTTGAGAGTCGGCATGAACATCAAAGTCCAGATTATTTCTATTTTGGTAATTTTTCTGAGTAGTTTATATAATACACACATTCCTTTCTTTTTCCTGACTGTTTTGCAAAGAAGCATATGCTAAAATTTGCATGTGTCATCTCTTTCTGAGACCCATGAAAACAGATTTCATGTCACATTTACAACTTTTAAAATAACATGGATGCATGAAGTGCCAGTGGTAGTTGAATTATCCAAAAATTAAACTATTTTCCCCATTAGCAGTATTAATTTCACTTTTTGAAACAACCCTTTGAAAGTGAAGAATTTTAATAGTAATAATTATATACATTGTTTTAGAACTATTCTGTGCACCTGAACATGTCAGCAAGGTAAGGGGAGGGGAATGGATGTTGTTTTCCCCAATTTTGTAGGTGAGGACACCAAGCCACTGTGAATTTGTGTGACTCTTAAGTAAATTCCACTTAGTTAGCCGTTCTTTGCCTAAGTCTAAACTGGCATGAAATTTCTCATTTTCACATATGTCAAAAGACCTACATGCCTTAAACTTCTGGGTTTTTTATCTTTACTGGTCAAGCAGCACCATGGACATCTTTTACAAAAATCATATAATTGGCTTGAGGATCAGATGAGGGAGTCTATGGGAAAATATATTTTTGAAGTCCATCAAGTTTTGTTATTATTTCAAATAAAGACATCCTTAAATTTTTTCAGTGTTAAGGATGAAGCCAATAATTTACACCTACTTCTTGCAGTATCAAGTTCTTCATGAGATGCTGATTATAAAAGTTGCGTAGCCGCTTTTTTTCCCTTGCCCTGATTTTTCATTCCTGCCAACATCCTCTCAGTTCTAGTGAGCATGAAAGCAAAACAACAGTGCCATGAAATGAGGAAAAAAATTAGACCATAGCCACAGGGTCCAGATGCACAATGGCATCATGACAATTACCATTAAGAGGGAAGGAATGAGAGGAAACAAAATGAAAAGAAGGGAGAAAACACTCTTTAAACTGGAATGTTTGTAGAGACTAAGATTTCCTTTATCACTTCCCATACGGCTTTATGAGGATTCCATTCCAACATCCACGGTTACCCAGAGCCATGTTTTCTAACTACCTTTATTATGGTTCTTCAGAAACTTTCATATGATTTTTGGTCATGAGTCATTTCTGAAAGCTGTTATTATAACCATTTAATGGAAAGAGAGAATCTATGTGATCAAGATATCTTTTGGTACTCAGGATTATGCGTTTTTGAAAGCTCTCTCCGGCATTCTATGTACAGACAGATATGGGCACCTGTCCAAGAGAGAGGGGACTAATCATTAGTACACATTGCTTGGCTGCTGGGATAAAATGAAGTTAGCTTACCACTTCTGTAGTAGCCAGGCACTGTGTTTATTCTGACTACCTTCTCACACCTGGAACTGCTTTCCTTAGAGGTTGAGAATATTCCCTTCATTATTATGCATTTAGAAATTAATTTCATTTAGAAATTTTTTGAGAGAAAAATCATCTTGGTCTAAACTGGATTGGTTGTCTAGGAAGCGCTGCTTTCACCAGTTCATGCATTGCTCAACTATTAGCTGTAGTTTATCAAGCACTATCAGATTATTACATTAAGGAATAATACTTCTAATTAGTAATTCTAGCATGCAGCTTTCTTGTACAATTGGTAGCTTCTCCAAAGGGTACCATACAGCTGAGCTGATCCACAGAGGGTATTTGAGGCTAAAGTTCTATGGAAAACAACCATTTATTTACTCATTTTTCTCCCTTACTCTGCCATTGCTTCTCTTGTAACTCTCTATGAGATTGTACTTTTGAAATATAAAAATAATCCCGTGCCTCTGTCTTTACCTTTTTTTTATTGCTGTTTTATGATTTCCTGATCTGTCTCCAAAGTTACAAAAACCACAATCTAATATTTTCTACAGCAACAAAAATCCAGCAGAGTTTTGCCAACTGAAGCAAGGGGCTGAAAACTCTGGGGAACATATCACCCAATGAGTTTATTACCATTCTGGATGTGTAATCCCTACATTTATGGTGCACTGTGGGTGTTCGGCAGTCTGCATATGTAGCTATAAACACAGAGCAGATGCTGTAATGAAGAGCTTCCAACTGATCTGTTTGATATTATTCTGAGAAGTTGCAAGTCCAACTATATTCTCATACCAGGCTGTTTCTGAGATATAGGAGAGGGATGATGTTGTGTGTCTGCTTTTGCAAAGTTTACTTCAATTTGTTATTTTGTTCACAGCCAGATATCTGACACAACCAAAGGTTTGGGCACTTGCATTTATATTTTCTGAAATATAATTTAGGAGGATTTTAATCAATAAATTGGGTATTTGGATTACTTGAATTACTTATAGTTAGAAATCCTATTAGGCATAATCCTGCCCTGGAAGATCAACTGAATTACAAAATTACAGTACCTTTGACATTGCTAATATCTTTAGCTGTTAATGTATTTGCATGGGAAACTATTCAGACCTAAATTAATATAAAGATAGTGGTAAAATTCTCTTTCTTGGCAGTAGAAGAAACATAGAAATCCATAGACATTCATAAGTAAGCAAGTTATTTTGATCCAAGTTACTTATCACTTACTTTTAAAGCAAAATGAGTTAACATTATGCAACTAAAAAATTAAGACATTATGTAAATGACATGCTTTCTTTTAAAAAAAAGTTATATCAATGGCTAAAAGTCAAACTAACACTTCTAGTCATTTTTTTGATAAATAACTCAATGAGTGCCTAACAATGTGAGGGCACATGGAGCTGCAATGTGACAGTAGACGCCTATGACTTTTTGGGTGCATAATTGCAGGCAAAACTAAAAACAATTACAATCACCAAAAAAAGGCATTAAATTGATGCAAGGAAGTAATTTTAAAATATAGGTTTCTAAGTGAATAGTGTATGAGTATGTTCTTGTGATTGTTTCTTAAGCATTTGTATATATGTTTTTTTTCTTTGAACATCTTTATTGGAGTATAACTGCTTTACAATGATGTGTTAGTTTCTGCTTTATATCAAAGTGAATCAGCTATACATATACATATATCCCCATATCTCCTCCCTGTTGTGTCTCTTTCCCACCCTCCCTATCCCACCCCTCTAGGTGGTCACAAAGCACCAAGCTGATCTCCATGTGCTATGTGGCTGCTTCCCACTAGGTATCTGTTTTACATTTGGTAGTGTATATATGTCAGTGCTACTCTCTCACTTCATCCCAGCTTACCCTTCCCACTCCCCATGTCCTCAAGTCCATTCTCTATGACTGCATCTTTATTCCTGTCGTGCCCCTAGGTGCTTCAGAACCTTTTTTTTTAGATTCCATGTATATGTGTTAGCCAGTATTTGTTTTTCTCTTTCTGACTTACTTCACTCTGTATGACAGACTCTAGGACCATCCACCTCACTACAAATAACACAATTTCGTTTCTTTTTATGGCTGAGTAATATTCCATGTATATATGTGCCATATCCTCTTTGTCCATTCATCTTTTGATGGACACTTAGGTTGGTTCCATGTCCTGGCTATTGTAAATAGGGCTGCAATGAACATTGTGGTACATGACTCTTTTTGAATTATGGTTTTCTCAGGGTATATGCCCAGTAGTGGGATTGCTCGGTCATA
>NC_041223.1:19195366-19196437 GCF_002837175.3 Physeter macrocephalus | reverse complement strand
GAAGTGATACCTCATTGTAGTTTTGAATTGCATTTCTCTAATGATTAGTGATGTTGAGCATCCTTTCATGTGTTTGTTTACAATCTGTATATCTTCTTTGGAGAAATGTCTATTTAGGTCTTCTGCCTATTTTTGGATTGGGTTGTTTGTTTTTTTGATATTGAGCTACGTGAACTGCTTGTAAATTTTGGAGGTTAATCCTTTATCAATTGCTTCGTTTGCAAATATTTTCTCCCATCCTGAGGGTTGTCCTTTTGTCTTATTTATGGTTTCCTTTGCTGTGCAAAAGCTTTTGTTTCATTCGGTCCCATTTGTTTATTTTTGGTTTTATTTCCATTTCTCTAGGAGGTGGGTCAAAAAGGATCTTGCTGTGATTAGTGTCAAGGAGTGTTCTTCCTTTGTTTTCCTCTAAGGGTTTTATAGTGTCCAGTCTTACATTTAGGTTTGAGTTTATTTTTGTGTATGGTGTTAGGGAGTGTTCTAATTTCATTCTTTTACATGTAGCTGTCCAGTTTTCCCAGAACCACTTATTGAAGAGACTGTCTTTTCTCCATTGTAGATCCTTGCCTCCTTTGTCATAGATTAGTTGACCAAAGGTGTGTGGGTTTATCTCTGGGCTTTCTATACTGTTCCATTGATCTATATTTCTGTTTTTATGCCAGTACCATATTGTCTTGATTACTGTAGCTTTGTAGTATAGTCTGAAGACAAGGAGTCTGATTCCTGCAGCTCCGTTTTTTTCCCTGAAGACTGCTTTGGCTATTCGGGGTCTTTTGTGCTTCCATACAAATTTTAAGATTTTTTGTTCTAGTTCTGTAACAAAAGCCACTCATAATTTGATAGGGATTGCATTGAATCTGTAAATTGCTTTAGGTAGTAAAGTCATTTTCACAATATTGATTCTTCCAATCCAAGAACATGGTATATCTCTCCATCTGTTTGTATCATCTTTAATTTCTTTCATCAGTGTCTTATAGTTTTCTACATACAGGTCTGTTGTCTCCCTAGGCAGGTTTATTCCTAGGTATTTTATTCTTTTTGATGTGATGGTAAATGGGATTGTTTCCTTAA
>NC_041223.1:19194774-19195267 GCF_002837175.3 Physeter macrocephalus | reverse complement strand
ATAATAGGGGTGAGAGTGGACATCCTTGTCTTGTACTTGATCTTACAGGAAATGCTTTCAGTTTTTCACCATTGAGAATGATTGCTGTGGGTTTGTCATATATGGCCTTTATTATGTTGAGGTAGGTTCCCTATATGCCCACTTTCTGGAGAGTTTTTGTCATAAATGGGTGTTGAAATTTGTCATAAGCTTTTTCTGCATCTATTGAGATGATCATATGGTTTTTTTTTCTTCAATTTGTTAATATGGTGTATTGCAGTGATTGATTTGCATATATCAAATAATCCTTGGGCTTCCCTGGTGGTGCAGTGATTGAGAGTCCGCCTGCCAATGCAGGGGACACGGGTTCGTGCCCCGGTCTGGGAAGATCCCACATGCCACGGAGCGGCTAGGTCTGTGAGCCATAGCTGCTGAGCCTGCGCATCCAGAGCCTGTGCTCCGCAACGGGAGAGGCCACAACAGTGAGAGGCTCGCGTACCACAAAAAAAAAAAA
>NC_041223.1:19155543-19194378 GCF_002837175.3 Physeter macrocephalus | reverse complement strand
ATGAGTGTGGGAGTGTTCCTTCCTCTGCAGTTTTTTGGAAGAGTTTGAGAAGGATGGCTGTTAGCTCTTCTCTAAATGTTTGATAGAATTCACCTGTGAAGCCATCTGGTCCTGGACTTTTGTTTCTTGGAAGATTTTAAATCATAGTTTCAATTACTTTACTTGTGATTGGTCTGTTCATATTTTCTATTTCTTCCTGGTTTGTCTTGGAAGGTTATACCTTTCTAAGAATGTGTCCATTTCTTCCAGGTTGTCCATTATATTGGCATAGAGTTGCTTGTAGTAGTCTTTTAGGATGCTTTTTATTTCTGTGGTGTCTGTTGTAACCTTCCTTTTTCATTTCTAATTTTTTGATTGAGTTCTCTCCCTCTTTTTCTTGATGAGTCTGGCTAAAGGCTTGTCAATTTTATTTATCTTCTCAAGGAACCTGCTTTTAGTTTTATTGATCTTTGCTATGGTTTTCTTTGTTTCTATTTCATTTATTTCTGCTCTGATCTTTATGATTTCTTTCCTTCTACTAACTTTGGGTTTTGTCTTTTCTTCATTTTCTAGTTTCTTTAGGTGTAAGGTAGATTGTTTGAGATTTTTCTTGTTTCTTGAGGTAGGCCTGTATTGCTATAACCTTCCCACTTAGAACTGCTTTTGCTGCATCCCATAGGTTTTGGATCATCGTGTTTTCATTGTCATTTGTCTCTAGGTATTTTTTGATTTCCTCTTTGATTTCTTCAGTGATCTCTTGGTTATTGAGTAATGTATTGCTTAGCCTCCATGTGTTTGTGTTTTTTACGTTATTTCCCTGTAATTGATTTCTAATCTCATAATTTTGTAGTCAGAAAAGATGCTTGATATGATTTCAATTTTCTTAAATTTACTGAGGTTTGATATGTGACCCAAGATGTGATCTATCCTGGAGAATGTTCCGTTTGCACTTGAGAAGAAAGTGTAATCTGCTGTTTTGGGATGGAATGTCCTATAAACCTATCTGGTCTATTGTGTCATTTAAAGGTTGTGTTTCCTTATTAATTTTCTGTTTGGATGATCTGTCCATTGGTGTAAGTGATGTGTTAAATTCCCCCACTATGATTATGTTACTGTCAATTTCCTCTTTAATAGATGTTAGTAGTTGCCTTATGCATTGAGGTGCTCCTCTGTTCAGTGTATATATATTTGTAATTGTTATAGCTTCTTCTTGGATTGATCCCTTGATCATTATGTAGTGTCCTTCCTTGCCTCTTGTAACATTCTTTATTTTAAAGTCTATTTTATCTGATATGAGTATTGCTACTCCAGCTTTCTTCTGATTTCCATTTGCATGGAATATCTTTTTCCATCCCTGCACTTTCAGTATGTATGTGCCCCTAGGTCTGAAGTGGGTCTATTGTAGACTGCATATATATGGGTCTTGTTTTTGTATCCATTCAGTGAGCCTGTGTCTTTTGGTTAGAGCATTAATCCATTCACGTTTAATGTAATTATTGATATTTATGTTCCTGTTACCATTTTCTTAATTGTTATGGGTTTGTTTTTGTAGGTCCTTTTCTTCTCTTGTGTTTCCCACTTAGAGAAGTTCCTTTATCATTTGTTGTAGAGTTGGTTTGGTGGTGCTGAATTCTCCTACCATTGCTTGCCTGTAAAGCTTCTGATTTCTCCGTTGAATCTGAATGAGATCCTTGCCAGGTAGAGTAATCTTGGTTGTAGGTTGTCCCTTTCATCACTTTAAATATATCATGCCACTCCCATCTGTCTTGTAGAGTTTCTGCTGAGAAATCAGCTGTTAACGTTTTGCGAGTTCCCTTGTATGTTATTTGTTGTTTTTCCCTTGTTGCTTTCAATTATTTTTCTTTGTATTTAATTTTTGTTAGTTTGATTAATATGTGTCTTGGCATGTTTCTCCTTGGGTTTATCCTGACTGGGACTCTCTGTGCTTCCTGGACTTGGGTGCCTATTTCCTTTCCCATGTTAGGGAAATTTTTGACTACAATCTCTTCAAATATTTTCTCAGGTCCTTTCTCTCTCTCTTTTCCTTCTGGGACCCCTGTAATGCGAATGTTGTTGCATTTAATGTTGTCCCAGAGGTCTCTTAGGCTGTCTTCATTTCTTTTCATTCTTTTTTCTTTTTTCATTTCAGTTATTGTATTGTTCATCTCTGTTTGTTTGTTATTTAATTCTTCTAGGTGTTTGTTCTTTAATTCTTCTAGGTCTTTGTTAAACATTTCTTGCATCCTCTCGATGTTTGCCTCCATTCTTTTTCTGAGGTCCTGGATCATCTTCACTATCATTATTCTGAATGCTTTTCCTGGAACGTTGTCTATCTCCACTTCTTTTAATTGTCTTTCTGGGGTTTTATCTTCTTCCTTCATTTGGTACGTAGCACTATGCCTTTTCATCTTGTCTATCTTTCTGTGAATGTGGTTTTTGTTCCACAGGCTGCAGGATTGTAGGTCTTTTGCTTCTGTATATATATGGTTTTAATGAGGGCAAAAGCTAAGTGAAATACTAAATGAAATGATGCTTTGAGGACATTTTTCTCTAGATCTGCTAGAAACTTTCTTTTTTTTGTCTACAGAAAAGGTAAATAAGCCTACAGCACTAGAGCTTATGCCCTGGGTAAGCCTCTTCATTTGTCTTTCCTCCTTTGATTAGGAAAGGAAATATGACAGTGAGCCAGCAGACATCACAATCAAATAGAGATAACATGTTCTCTTTCACACAAAGAACTCATTCACTCTTCTAGCTTGTAAATGAGAAAATCTGTCATTTTGAAATTATTTTTCCTTTAATCATACAATAAAAGGCTTTAGAATTTATTGTAATTCTTCACTTGATTTTATAGTAAATATCAGAAGATTTTATTGAAGTACTTGTCATAGAATTTCACACCTGAGAGTAACATTTATGGTGGATGTACTGTTTATTCATTCACTTCTTTAATCAATGATTGTTTCAACAGTAACATATGCTTCGTAAAAGCATGTACGTACTTGATATGGTGCTAGATAATATTTAAGATAAAAAAGATATAGGAGGCAGTCACAGAATGCACCAATCTTGCAAAATAGTAAGGGAGACACTCAGAAATAGAACTAGATATACTGGGTTAACTGCCATAATAGAAGAGCAATATAGCATTTTATGTGTCCAGGGAAGAAAGAGATTCAGTCCATCTAAATGGAGTGGTATTTGTGGAAGGATGGGTAAAGACTTGTTAATAAAATTATAAAAGTGGCATTTAAACTTAACCTTATGTTTTTCAACAGGAGAAACTGTGCTATGGCGAGACCATTTCACATGTAGAAAATAACATAAATGAAGATTCAATATTGTTAATGCACTTTGGGGCTGAAACATGGAATCTCTTATGAGTGAAGTACGTGGAGAGGTGTAGTGGTGGGTAAATTTTAAATGCAGAAAGAGGACAGATTATAGATAATGATCAATGTTCTAAGAAGAAATTTGGATACTTTTTATATAAACCACAAGATGCATTAATGACTTTTGTGAAGTTTTATGATCATGTGTAAGCTTTATGGGAAGAGGTTGACTATAGAAACACTAGTTAATAGAGTGCTACAAAAATCCAAATGACAGGTTGAAAATAAAAGGCTTAAACTTGAGCAGTGAAATAAAAGTCAAATCCCAGGCATGCATAGGAAAACTTTTTCTGAGCTTGATTCATTAGAACTGGAATATTGATTTTGGGGGGGAAGAAAGAAATGAACAATATAATACAACTCTCGTGATTTGAGCCTGGGTAACTGGAAAAATACAACTACCATAAAAACTGATAGGGAATACTCCTGTATTCTCCTGTCAGAATAGGACTGGGGAAATGTTGATAAATTGGGTTTCAGACTTATCAACTGAAAATCCAGTAAAGGCATTCAAATAGAGGCATCCATAAAGTATTGAAAAATTAAGTCAGAAGCTTAAGAGAAAGGTCTGAGCCAGAGCTCTAGATTTGAGGCTTAATTGTCAGAATGTTTACAGTGGCCAAAAGAGTGATTAAGACATGAGAAAAGAAGAAAGTAGGAGGAAGAACATTAGGGAACATTTACATTTAAGAGATAAGATAAATAAGGAAAACCTGAAAGCAATAAACAACACAGAATAAAAAAGGGGAGAAACGGAGGGATCACAGTAAAAAGGAAACCAAGGAGACTCGTTCAGTCAGCTCTGTTGCCATAGTAAAATTCCACAGACTGGGGGCTTAAAAGACAGACATTTATCTTCTCACAGTTCTGGAGGCTGGAAGTCCAAGATCAGGGTGCCAGCATGGTTGAGTCCTGGTAAGACCTCTCCCATTGGGTTGCAGACAGCTGCCTTCTAGCTGTGTGCTCACATAACCAATTTTTCTGTGTAAGCGTGGAGGCAGAAAGAGAGAGAGAAGGGGAGGGGAGGGAGAGTGAGCTGTCTGGTGTCTCTTCTTATAAGAGTAATAATGAGGATCCCATTCTCATGACTTCGTCTAGCCCTAAATACCTGCCAAAGGCCCCAACTCCTAATACCATCACGTTGGGGAGTTAAGATGTCAACATATGAATTTGAGGGGACATAGCCATTCAGTCTATAACAGACTGTTTCAAGAAGAAAGAACTTGGGATCCTTGGGATCCCCAAGGATGGAGACTCTATGGTTATCCTTGAGTCGTTTCAGTGGTGTGATATGAGTAGAATTTTTATAGCTGTAAGTTGAGGAGTTTGTCATTAAAAGAATTAAGAAGTTTAGACAGTATCTAAGGAAGCCAAGGAAAGAGGGAGAATATAATATAATAGAGGAGAAATTTAAGCTTGTTTGTAGTATCTGAGAAAGGAGCTGACAGAGAAAGAGAAATTGAAAATATAAACTAGAGATCATATGGGTTATGCTGGGCAGTCTGACCCAGAGCTGTGCCATTGCAATAGAGCCATTGGACATCCATTGACAAGTGTCATAATGAAGCACCAATTTTGAAGAATATGTTGGTTGTGGTTGATGCTGGTTCTCCACTACATGTGTGTTGCTTGTCATTTAAAAAAAAAAAAAAAGATGGAAAAATTAAGCTGGAAACTTAGATGAATTTTAAGTAAAATCCTAAAATACAACTCTTACTACTGATTTTATCAAATCTCTGAGCTTACAAACATTGATTGTAAGATTTGAAATGGGACAAATGAGGGAAAGATGGAAAGTAAGGTATGCTGTCCTGGCATTATGGGTGGAGTTGGAGGAGTCACAGCTCCTAAGTACAGGTTGTTTGTAGAAGAAGGGTGTTGTGTATTCAGAGCCAGACTCAGTTGAGAATGAAACAGTTACCTTCATTCAGCTGTGATTGGAAGGGACTAGAAATCCAAATCCTTGACTCTCTTCCTGACAGCCAGTCATAATGCCCGAGCCTGCCAGTGTGAGGGTATTTTGTTTGGGGGTAAAGCCTTATGCCCCCTGAAAAAACAAGATGAAATGCCTTTACTCTCTGAAATATGTAACACTATGACCTAAAAGCACATTAGCCGTAATTTAGAATGAAAACAGATAAGTAAATAAGTTGTGTGTTGAGGAGTTGCCGTGGTGAGAGACCACCTTCAGAGGGCGTGGACTTAAGTACAGGGGGAGAGATGAATGACATGAGGATAGGGCCATGGGGACACAAATTTGCAGTCACCATTGTTTCCTTGTTTTTTTCCCCTCCTGTGAATAATATACTCATTCTACAAATAACACAGAGATAGCTACTTTTAATACTCATATTTTATGTTTTCAAGTTCTACACTGAGACCATGGGGCACAGATTTTGCTACAGCTTCAAAGAGAACATATTCCTTTTGAATATAGGCCACCTTTTATATTTCTTTCAAATTCAAATGAACTTGCATGACATGCATATTCAAGTTCTCGCACTTAATGTTTTATTCTCCTATATTTATAATGTGTAGCTTCTGAACTGAATTCAAAAATATTCCAGATGAATATCCATAATGACCCAAAGTAGGTACACATAACACCATTGTGTAAATAAAGAAACTAAGGCTTGGAAAGTTCAAGGCCATTTTTATAAGAGGAAGAAATGGGACTAAAATCATTGTTTTCTGGATAAAATCATTTGTTTTTATCACTTTAATTAAAATATAATTTTCATCACCTTTATGTCTGTTACCTCAATAATGTATTCATTCATTCATGTATTCAATAAAATGAATAAGGCATGGAGTCTGCCCTTAAGAAGGTCATAGTTTATTGGTATAACACATCATTACAATAAAATCCAGTGAGTGAAATAATGGAAAATGGTATAATGTGGTGGTTCAGGTGGGTGGGTAAATTTAGAGTCAGAAGTTTATTGAGTCTGGGTTTGTTATTTTTGCAAGGTCCCACTCTACGTAACAGATACTCTTTTTATCCTGGTCCTACTGTATGTAAGTCACCTGTTAGATGAAAGAAACTATCAGAGGAGACACTGGAGGCCTGCAGGCTAAACATGACCATGGATGTCCTTAGATCATAAGAACAAAGCTTATACATTCGTTAATTAAAACTCTCTGGCTTCAAGTTATAGAAGCCAACCTAAGCTAGCCTAAGCATATTTATTTTCCCTTTGTGTAAGTAAATGGGAAAATTTATAGAGTATAGCGCAGTGCCTAGCGTATAGTAAAATTTCACTAGCTGTTAGCTAGTGACATTAAAATTATGAAAATAGGGGAGGAGGTATGAATGTTCATATACTAGCATAAAACTCTGCATTACACCTTCATGTAATGACTTGTAAAAACTGGGTATACGCATCGTTACTCTCAACTTGTGATATCCACACTATGTAGAATGGCGGAGCTGTGTGTCTGCGGAAAGCCCAGGTGCGCTGGCGTTACTCAGTGTGAGAGGTGTGAGAAAAAGCACACCCTGTCTGACATGACTTGGCAGCCTGTCCATGCTTGGCCACAGCTAAAGAAAGATGCGATCGTTTGCATGCCATCTGTTAGCCTCAGAGTCCAGTGTAAAGTGTTGCCTACTCAAAAGGGAAGCAGGCCATGTGAGCAACACGTTCGTAAAGCAGGTTCAAGAGCAAAAATATTAGCAGCCTGCACAACGAAGAAACAGAAGAAAGTACCAGTGGATTTGGAAGCTTCATATCATGAGAACGGTGCCTATAGGCTCATTCATTAGAACTCTTTCGCTGCAAGTTATAAAAGCCAGATGAAGCTAGCCTAAGCAAAAGGCGGTGGGATATTTAATAGAAAAATAAGGAATAATTTCAGATATCTTATAGTAACAAGATTCGGAACGTTTCTGGGCCACAAGGGGGACCAGGCTTCTGAGGAAAAAGGTTCCAGGCATCTGTCATCTCCTGGCTCCCTGCACACCTCCTTCTTCACCTCATACATCTGCTTTCTCCATTTCTTGGGCCCTCGTGGTCAGCCCAAGGACAACCATCCCAGTGCACCTGAGTTTACATGCTCTCGGTCCAGGTACCAAAGAGACAGCTTCAATTCCATAAAACTCTGCATTACACCTTCATGTAATGACTTGTAAAAACTGGGTATACGCATCGTTACTCTCAACTTGTGATATCCACACTATGTAGAATGGCGGAGCTGTGTGTCTGCGGAAAGCCCAGGTGCGCTGGCGTTACTCAGTGTGAGAGGTGTGAGAAAAAGCACACCCTGTCTGACATGACTTGGCAGCCTGTCCATGCTTGGCCACAGCTAAAGAAAGATGCGATCGTTTGCATGCCATCTGTTAGCCTCAGAGTCCAGTGTAAAGTGTTGCCTACTCAAAAGGGAAGCAGGCCATGTGAGCAACACGTTCGTAAAGCAGGTTCAAGAGCAAAAATATTAGCAGCCTGCACAACGAAGAAACAGAAGAAAGTACCAGTGGATTTGGAAGCTTCATATCATGAGAACGGTGCCTATAGGCTCATTCATTAGAACTCTTTCGCTGCAAGTTATAAAAGCCAGATGAAGCTAGCCTAAGCAAAAGGCGGTGGGATATTTAATAAAAATATAAGAAATAATTTCAGATATCTTATAGTAACAAGATTCGGAACGTTTCTGGGCCACAAGGGGGACCAGGCTTCTGAGGAAAAAGGTTCCAGGCATCTGTCATCTCCTGGCTCCCTGCACACCTCCTTCTTCACCTCATACATCTGCTTTCTCCATTTCTTGGGCCCTCGTGGTCAGTCCAAGGACAACCATCCCAGTGCTCCTGAGTTTACATGCTCTCGGTCCAGTTACCAAAGAGACAGCTTCAATTCCCTCAACCCACGTGGTTCTACATAACACAGACAGACACTGATTACCTCAGCCTGACTCAGGTGTCCCTCCCAGATCAAGGAGATGACGGACAAAGATGCTGTGAAGTCACAGAGTATAAAATTATCTTTCAGGGACCCATCACTCCCGTCCTCCGTGGGTAAGGTCAGGGAGGCAGTTCGCAGAGAAGGGGTGTGACTGTGGCGTCAGCAGAAGCCCTGCAAGTGTCTCCACCAGAGTAATTCCACCGCCAACTACCACCCATCCTTTCTTCCTTGGCATCTGAATAAGTCACTTCTAAGCACCAGCATTTTATATTTAGAAAGGTTGATGAAAAGAAACTTCCAAACATGCAGGTGGTAACCAGCCAGCCAAATGATCACCTATCTATGCAAGATATGAGTGACTGCTACAAACTCCAGCAGATATACCAATGGAGGGGCGAGAAAATGCATCACGCGGACACAGCGTTTGTTATGAAGGTCTGAGGTGTAGAGTCAAACAAATTTAAAAACGGCCTTGTCTTTGCTACTTTATAGAGAATCCTGGCTGCAAAATATTTCTAAGTCGCCTCAAGATGAACAAAGAGGAGGGGAAAAGGTGTTTTGTTTTGTTTTTGAAGAATATGGATCGTTAGGACATTGTCTTCTGAATGAATTAAAATACATCATAAACTACAGGCCAACAATAAAATATTACTTATCGTTAACATTGGTCAATAGAATAGAAGAGGAAAATCAGCAAATATTTAATCCAGTTAACCCAAAAGTGTGTCTATAATTTTATTTTATTTCGAAAGGGTAAGGGAAATCTCCTATAACTGAAGGCAACTTAACAATACCCTCTATGCAGATTATCTTCCAGATGAATGAGGAGTCTGCTGCTAACGAAATTAGGCAAAGTCCCTGGTGATGCTGCTAAAGATATTGAAAAACAACTGCTTAGGAGAAATCAATAATGATAGAAAATACTTTCCTTTCCCTGATTTTTCAGTTATAAAAATATATACTGTTAGCTTGTTTCTAGTAAATGCTCTCAAACACTGTGGGAATTAATGTCATTTTCCACTTGATTAAACTTTGCACTGCTTATGTTATTTGGTGGATGTGGGATGGGGGAGTAGGAAATGTGTTAACAAAGAAAAAGGAATGAAGGCTTACATGATCAAAGTAGAATAAAAGAAGTTACGGTAATGGGGCAGCCGGGGGAGGGGTGAGGGGATAGGAAGGATGGCTGTAGATCCGTCACCAGGCAGCTCTGTGACTTTAGCCACTGATTCCATCAGTGTCTTATTGTAAGAGATAGAATTGCAAGCAATTTCAGTAAGGTTTTGTTTAGCTCCAACTGTTTAAAATCAAAAGTTATTCTAAGGCCGATCCTAGTATAAAATCTCTTTTGCTCTGATGGTTAGAATGAGCTTAAGGCCTGATGCACCCCTTTTTACATTGGGAAGAGAAGCACTGATGACTAATTGATTCAAGCACCTACATGTGCTGGCCATTGAGACACGGGCAGGGAATACAGTGGTGGACAAAACAGATCCAGCCCCTGCCTTTGTGGAAAATTAGATTCCAGCCAGGAGACCATAGACTCCCTACTATATCTATTCTCAGCTTTTCTGATCCAGAAATTCATGGACAGCTCATGTATTATCATGTACTACATATATATTACATTTATGCCACAATAAGCATCCTATCATAGGTATAAGTATGTGTTATGTTATGTTATTCCACAGTAGCCACTATCAATTAATCACTGGGAAGAGTTAAAACAAATTGTTTGCATATGCTCTCCTGATCTCCCCATTTAAAAATAGTTTCACTATATATACAATATGAGCCATCCTTTCACACAGCATGAGACTCATCCATGCTCCCGCATGTATCAATAGTTTATTCTCTTTAATTGCTGAGTAGTGTTACCTTGTATGAATATACTAAAATTTATTTAATCTATTTCATTGATGGACATTTGGGCAATTTCCAGCTCTCGATATTACAAATAAAGCTACAATCAACATACACGTACATCTTTATGGACATAAATTTTTATTTCTTGTGGGTATATGTCTAGCAGTGGAATTACTGGATGATAAGGCAGGTGTATGTTTAACTTATTAGAAACTGCCAAAGAGATTTCCACAGTGATTTTGTCATTTTACGCTCCTACCAAGAATGTATGAGATCCATTTTGTGTTGATGGTCTTTTACATGATAGCCATTCTAATGGGTGTGGAGTAGTAGTTAATTATAGTTTTAATTTGCATTTTCCTGATGATAATGATCTTGAGATCAGGGATTTTAAGAACCTGAGTCCTCACCGTTTACTTCATTTCTTCATTCTTTAAATGTCTTAACTCCTATTTTGATTCCTCAGTGCTATGAGACTACCTAAAACTGCACTGATTTTCAGCAGCTTTCTGCTTAGCTTTGTATCCTGTGCTTTGTGCAGCCTAAAGTTTGCAAAAATTTCTAGAGGAAACCCACCGAGTGTTGGTCTCACTTTTCTTGGCCTCTTTCTCTTCAGGGTCTTGGCTCCTCAAGTCCTGGCTACCTTGGAAGACTTGAACTCAAATCTTTGTGTCTGTAGCCCTGTAAATATTGCTTTTTCTTGCTTCTTTACCTCTTACTTAAGACCCTCTGCCTGGACTCTCAATCTGCTCTTCTGTATCAAGAATCATCAAATGTCCCAATGAGAAAAATACCTTGAAGGTTATCTGCTTACCTCTCTGAAGTTCTCTTCTTTCTGACTTATTGGTCCCTTGGATTCTAGCTGCCATGACAGCATCCCAATTTCTTTAAATGGTTTTTAAAAATATTTTGTCTGTTTTTTTCTAGTTGTTCTCATGGGAGAGCTGGTTTACCCCAAGGAATTACATCTTAGCTGGACACAGAAGTCCTCTTATACCAGTTTTAATATCTCCCCTTCCTCTTTCTCAATAGGTTTTGATACGACCAAGATTTCTTTTAGGGCTATGGTGACTGTAATTCTAATACTATGAAAGAAATTCCATGATGATTACCTATCAGTTTCTTTTCATGTTTGCTGGATGGTGACATGGGGATATTAATGTCTCTGCTTAAACAGAAGTGGTGGCATAAAATATATTTTAGTGAAAACATATATCTAATATTAGTGCTTTAGCCAAGAATATTAAAAGCCTCACAAAGTTCTCAAGTGATCTAGGTCCTTTTTTGTTATCATGAATTTTAAGCTTCTTACCAAAGGAATACTTTTTTTAATTTTAAATATTTTAATTTATATACTTTCATGATTATAGGTCAATAAGAAATCCACTTTTCAGATTTTATTTCATTATAGAATATATTTGATAAGGATACATACAAACAGAATCATCCTTAATACATATTGTTTACTGGTGCCCGGCATTTCCGCAGCAGGCTGGAGAGGTAATAAAAAATGCTTCCCAATGTTCAGCTTCATTGGCCACTCTAAATCTTTTTTCAAAACATCTTGAGGTGAAGACTTTAGTTTTTGGCAAGTTGCTTTCATCATCTCTTTCTCTCCCCCTCTGTGATAAATCAGAGCAAAATAATAAAAAGACTTACTTTGGCAGTTTGGCACCTAAAGTTTATCTGGAAACATAGCAGGGTTTTTTTTTTCCTTTTATGTAACTTAAGTTTTTGTTTTTTTTTTCTAATTTTGAGCTTTTACTTTCTCATTAATAAAGATGCTTCTATGTGAGAATAAACGTTGAAAATATACATACAGTAAGATGTTTATTTACAGTATAAAGACTAAATTTACTACAAAATTTTGAATTAAGACTTCAGTACATACAAAATATTAGTATAACTTCCCAAATTCTGTAATTTATATTTGATATTTCTCCTTAGTAGCTCTCATATATTTTAATATACATTTAGAATTTTTACTTGAATTTTTTTTCAGCAAAAAAAAAACATATTCACAACTCCCATATAATACCTTAGTTTATTGGGGTAAAGCTAAATCCTTAGTAGCTCCTCATATATTTTAATATATATTTAGGATTTTTACTTGAATTTTTTTTCAGCAAAAAAAAAACATATTCACAACTCCCATATAATACCTTAGTTTATTGGGGTAAAGCTAAAAGAGGAGGGAATTTTACTTCTGAATTATATATTATAAATTTCTTTTTGTAATAACAGTTACTGCTTATTTTTCATATTTTAAAAAAGGATAAATATTAATTGTGGGGAATTTGGAAAAAATAGGAAAACACAAAACAGCTAATAAAAATTATCTACAATTCTACCAATACACAGAGAAAAACCACCATTAACATATTTATGTATAGTCTAGTTTTTGCACACACAAATACATATACACATTATTTTTACTATTTTATTTTTTTAATGTAAATTTTGCTGGAGACTTTATGACAGTAAATATTGAGTATGAGAATTAATTTAGGAATTAGTAACAAAAATAATAAGTGCTTTTGATATTCCTGCAGTTACCAAAGTGATAAAGAAGCTCAGGGCTATTTCTGTATTATTTTCATATTAGGAATATTTCTTCATTCTGTTTTGTTTATTCAATCACTTGTTCAACATTTACTGTAAATAGATGACCGTATGTCTCTTTGTATGCCCAGGAAAGTCCCAGTTTATGCCTTTTGTCATGACGTAATTTTTAAGAGCCTTCACTCTTAAAAGTAATCAGTTTGCATGAGAAATTACATGGTTTCCTTTTATTTCCAAGAATTGTGGTAAGTAAAAGGGGGATAAACTATCATGCAATGGTAAATCAGCCATGGATCCTGCCCTCCAGAAACTATGACTTGCCTACTGTTGAAGATAAGAATTAACTTATATTATAAGAAGTGAAAAGGATCACAGGAGAGAGGCAGAGATATAATATACATTGCAGTGTGGTCAAGAACTTGATAAACATTTTAGAATTCCTGAAGGAAATATGTGTAAAATGTTGTGAAGAATAAGAATACTTTAGGTTTAGAAAACAGGTATGAAAGACAAAAACTATCTTTTTTTTCAGCATCAGGGAGCTGCTGAAGTGACAGGGATTAGTGAGAACTAAAGTATCAGAAACAGGAGAACTGAGAAGTGAGCAGATGATCTGCAGATGCTTTTCCCTGGAGGCATCTGCCAACTCCAGGCTCTGGCAAAAGGACAAGTATCCAGACTTGGCCCAAGCAGAGTGTCAGTGGGGGGAGGAGAGAAGACAGAAGAGATCTTGTAGTCACTGGAGGCTGAAGTGATAAAATAAAAGGCATGAGAGGCTTCAATACATGTCCAGCTTCTCCTTCAAAACATCTGCTGATGTTTGCAGTTGGCTGGATCAGAAAGGTTAAAAGATAAGCCAAATACCTCTGACATGGAGAGTCTATTTTCATGGAGCCTTTCAATGCTGGGGAGACAGGCTAGAAAATGCTTTTAGCAATCACCTGAAGCTGCACTGACAAGATTGCAGACTCAAAGTTCTCAAACACCTGATACAGGTTCCCTGTTAAGACACGTGCCTAATTCTGAAGTTATGTTTGGTGGGGGACCAAAAATCTAAACTAAAAATCTTTGAAAAGCCAGCCAGAATATCCCACAGTCTCTCAATGCTGAGGAGATAAAGACCCACCAAGTGAGCTGTACTAGTGCACAGCCAGATGCTCTGTTAAAAGTCTTGAAGCGATATACCCTACAATAGACTGACTCCTATACAAACTGCAAAACAACTTTTCTCAGCTCAGTTTCTGACTGGATTGAGTTGATCTTTCCCATTCTACTTAGCAGAAAAAGTGGTGAAGTAACTCTGGTAGAGATAACCTAGAACCTCTAGAACCTCTACAGAATCTTATTTTATATATTTATAATGTCTTATCTGATATAAAATGTGTTTAGGCATGGAAGTTAGAACCATATAGCAACAACAACAACAAAAAAGGGAAACAGACCACAGAAACAGACCCACAGGTGATACACTGATCACTGTTGCTAGATGTTAGAAAACTGAATCATCATTCTGAGCACTGACAAAGAAGACTCATCCATTTGGCTTGTGTTTTCTGTTTGAACTTTTATCTCAGAGGAATTAAATAGCTGATAAGAATAAGTTCTTCTTTTAAAAAGAAATCTAGTCGACAAATACAGAAGGGATGATAGAATGATAATAACATCATTTATTAGTTTTGTAATAAAATAATTGATCTATATAATGTCATCAGTTACTGCTAAAACCATTAGATGAAAGATTGATGGGGAGTTTTATAATGTGTACATCAGGCTGACAACATCTGAACCCACTGATCAATCTTAATATGACTAATAGAAAACACAATTTATGTGCTTCTCTGTGTGGTATAACAGAAAGAAAACTCTGCCTCCAACAAACTATTCTCCCCATACAATTAATCATGTAGTTGATCAAGACTTCAGATCTAACTATCAAATCATAGGAAACATAAGTAACAGAGAAACATGTTAAATGACACTACAGCGACTCAATCTGTAAAATCTATAATCTGGATGTTTCTTCAACAAATAAATAGCAAGCAAAAAGGAGGAGGGAACATCTACAGATTAAAAAAGACTTATAAGACTCATCAACAAAATACAATGTGCAGCTCTTATTGGGATGATATGAAAATCAAGAGTAAAATAAATATACATGAGACAATCAGGGAAATTCAAATATCATCTATTTAATATCAAATATTTAATATAAAATATTAAGGAATCACTATTAATGTATTTTAAGTGTGACAATAATTTTTCCTTTTATTATAAAAATATGTAACTATATTGTAGAAATATATACTAAATTCTTTATGGATGGAATGACATAATATTTTAGATTTGCTTTAAAATAAATGGCAGGTATAGATGAAATAAGATTCACAAATATATTGATTATTATTAAAGCTGGATAATAGGGATATGGGGGTTCATTTTAGCATTGTTTCCATGTCTATATATTTAAAATAATTTTCATAATAGTCAGTTTTAAAGATGTCTGAAAAATGAACTGAATTGGAAAGAATAGTAGGAATTCTCACATACCAGTGTAAATTCTGCAAGCATTTTGTAGAGCAATTTGGCAATACATAAGAATGATAAATGTGCATTCACCACAATCCATCAATTCTGCTTCTTGGTCCACCCCACAGAAAAGCTCTCTCATATGTGTGCCAAGAGACATAACCAAGCATGTTTACTGCAGTATTGCTTAAAATAGCAGTATGTAGGAAACAACCTAAATGGCCATCAGTAGGAGAATTGATTATTATTGATAGTGTGGTATTTATTCAATTTAGTTTAAGTGAATGAACTAGAGCTATATCTATTAACATAATACTATGCAAAAGGGCAAATTGCTGAATGGAAATATAGTGTGATGCTATGGATATGAAATCTAATAACATGCTAAACACTACCACATTTTTTTTTTTTTTCGGTATGCGGGCCTCTCACTGTTGTGGCCTCTCCCCTTGCGGGGCACAGGCTCCAGACGCACAGGCTCAGCGGCCATGGCTCACGGGCCCAGCCGCTCCGCAGCATGTGGGATCCTCCCGGACCGGGGCACGAACCCGGTTCCCCTGCATCGGCAGGCGGACCCTCAACCGCTGCGCCACCAGGGAAGCCCCTACCACATATTATTTATTAACACATATGACTACACATGTAAAAGTATTAGCATATGCCAAGTGATGATATATACAAAATTTTCTCTTGAAAAGGAGAGTATTAGTATTAAGAATAATATACAGAGGGCTGCAAACATATCCCTAATGTTTTCTGAAGGAAAGGAAACTTAATAAGACAAAATGTTAATATTTGACAAATTTGTGATGGTAATTGAATTGAATTTTATTAAATTGTTCTCTATAGCATCTCACTTAGAAATCTTTACAATTAAGGATTTTAAAATAGAGATATATTTCACACTGCATTGTGTTTATATAAAGAGCCTTACTGTACTATGTTAGATGTGCATGTATTAAAAGGAAGAGTGGAGGGCTTCCCTGGTGGCGCAGTGGTTCAGAGTCCGCCTGCCAATGCAGGGGGCGCCGGTTCGTGCCCCGGTCCGAGAGCATCCCACGTGCCGCGGAGCGGCTGGGCCCGTGAGCCATGGCCGCTCAGCCTGCGCGTCCGGAGCCTGTGCTCCGCAACGGGAGAGGCCACGACAGTGAGAGGCCCAAGTACCGCAAAAAAAAAAAAAAAAAAAAAAAGGAAGAGTGGAACAATTACCATTTACAGTGGGCCTATATATACAGTCAGAGCTCCATTTTCCACTCTGATGAATGAATGTTGAGAAATTAATATTTAAATTCAGATAATAGAAAGAATGCATTTGGCTTTGGAAAGCAATCAGAGGCACAAATTATCCTATTTATTTATAACAACAGAAAAGATTGATATCTTCTGCTAAAATGGTCTTGAGTGTTTGCCGTCAATCTTTATGATTACTTTGGACAGCTGCCATATTATTTCCATGGTGAGCATCTGGAATTGTATAGACCATTTTATCTCTGCTAAAAGTCTCACCTCCAAACCTGTCATAGACATGCA
The DNA here is from genome assembly GCF_002837175.3 of Physeter macrocephalus. Taxonomy (NCBI): domain Eukaryota; kingdom Metazoa; phylum Chordata; class Mammalia; order Artiodactyla; family Physeteridae; genus Physeter; species Physeter macrocephalus. The sequence continues at coordinate 19,177,628 of NC_041223.1, read as the reverse complement.
ACTTCAGATACAGACAGCTAACCTGACTGTACCTAGTTTTACCGGCTCCTGACATATCCACTCAATGTCTCTAATGTTGCTGGCCAAAAAAAAAAAAAATTGCAAGAGAGAAAACTATTTTCTAATTTCTTAGTTTTCTTAGAAAACTATTTTCTTAGTTTCTAGTAGAAAATAGTTTTCTCCTAGAAGTTATTGAAATTCTTGAATAAGGAAATGGGTAAAATCCATGAGTAAAATGAAGTGAAGTTGGAGATACTATGAATTAGTCTAACCTAAATACACACTGAGATTTAAAATATCAGTCTTTTGTCTGTGCCTCTGCTCCTCCAATAGAGTTGTCTTAAGCTGGGATAGCATTTTGCTATTTGGAAGCATTTTTACATGTACTATTTCAACAATCCTTCTCTATGGATGAAAAACTGAGTCTGAAAGAGGCAAATACTCAGTTGGAGAGTAGCTGGTCTCCTGAATCCTTGTCCCGTGAGCTTATTGCTACACTATAAGGAGTAAAACTCGTCTGTAACAACTTCTCAAGTTCACATAAAGAATCATTCTTAGCATAGAAACCAATGTAGGGGTGACTAGCTCTAAAGCAAATAACACACAAAAGCAAAGTCATATGGCACCAAGTACACCAAAGACAGATAGTCTCTTATACAAAGAAAGGTTATTTGGACAATGGAAATAGATGGGAGAAGGTATGCATACACCAAGAAGGGATTTGAAAGAAAGGAAGAAAAGAAAGAAAGAAAGAAAGAAAGAAAGAAAGAAAGGAAGGAAGGAAGGAAGGAAGGAAGGAAGGAAGGAAGGAGGGAAGGAAGGAAGCGAAAGAGAGAGGGAGGGAGGGAGGGAAGGAGGGAGGAAAAAGGAAGGAGGGAAGGAAGGGGGAAAGAGAAGAAAGAAAAGAAAAAAAAAAGCTTTGCGTTTTCAGAAGAAATTGAAGATAAATCTTTCTAACTAAACTTCTGGGGTTTCATTAAATCCACAGTTTCTGCCAAAAGATTCAGCACAGATTTGGGACTTATATTTGACAAGCCCACATATGCTGCATTTTCCCTCCAAGCTTTTACTCTGGCTTGCAGACTCTGGGGTTGGTTGAATATATGGTTCTACAGTTGTTAAAAATACCCCAAAGTCCAGCTCCTTCTCTCAGATTTTATGCAGTTGATAAAATGGCCACTCTGGAATCATATTTTTCAGGTCTTGACCTGTAACCTTTAATAATCCTCTTCTTTCATAAAAGTAACATCTGTATGCATAGGTCATTTGCATTCCACTTCAACACAAAGTCAGAGACTAAAGAAATGGAACCATGAGGGAGATGCTGTAATTTTTCAAGTATTTCAATCAATAGTTAAAGGTGGCTTTGGGATTGCTTGGAGTTACTATGTGAAATTTGGCTGTCAATATGGTTGAAACCCCCAAAGCAACCACAGAACTGTCCATAACTGCACGAGTATTTCCAAGTCAGCTACAGAAGCCACAGAGCTTCCTGCCCCAGTGCCCAGGAGACACAAGTGCTGAGCGGTCCCTCATGCCACACTGTGTGCACCTATGCTAATGTCAGCAGGACAAGTCTCTAAGCTGTCAAGATGTTTCCCCATGGATTTTATCATCCATCATCTATACATTTCAGCAGACAGGACCAGCTGTATCAATTGCATGTCCCAGTGCAAAATGAAAACCCGTAGCCCGTGGTTGAAAACATAGAGGAAAAAATGTTAAAGGTACTAAAATATAAAGCCTTTTCTTTTCTTCTGCTGTCTCTCTGTAGACCTGTCATTTTGGTTTCTTATTTGCCATGTAACGCTGTACTCCCTCGCGGGGGATATTTGACGAGCAAGCACAGACCCTGCCAGGTGCAGCAGCTATAGCCACTCAGTGACTCGGCATACACACTCAGGCTGCCAGGTTCCCCTCCAGCCAGTCACTGGGTAGATGCCACGGAGAAACTCAACCAGGCATCTCCCCTTTCCAGGTGCCTCCTGCCCCAGCCCATGGTAGACTGGCAACCCTCAAGGGTATCGCAACAACAGGACAGCGACTGGCAAGGTACATGCGTGGAGGGTGAGCGAGAGGTTCGCCCCTGCCGTGTTCCTCACCAAATGCACAGTGGACCTGCCAGTTCAAGGAGGAGCTGGCCACGGCCATCGGCTGCCTTGAGACGTTTTTGGGCATGTGCACCTGATCCTGGTCTGATCTTCCCACATCCATTCCCACAGTCCCCTGGCAGGAGAGGAGGGTGGCAGCGATCATTGGGCAGGGGTGTGTAGTGGGAGGCTGGATGGGCTCTGGTCCCCAAGGTGCGGGGGAGGTGGGATGCAAGGAACAAGAAACTGAAAACCTGTCCGGAGAGGCAGGGTCATGCTTGAGGTGAGGCTTTAAACCCCCAGTGCATGCTCCGTTTCCACATGGAGCATCACTTACAAAACACAGATTAAGTGATAAAATGATTACGAATATCAAAAGGATGACCACAGAGCACTAAACCCTGAATACAGGGTCCTTCTGATGAGGGACCCACCGTGTGTCTGTATTGGTCACGGGGACAGGAAGCCAGCCCTGCCAGGGTCCTGGCTTCCCAGCACCACTGGACCAGGCCACATTCAGACATTATCTAAAGGGGAATTAATTGGAGGATTCAAGGGGATGCAGGCTGTTTAGCAAGGCAAAGCCAAATGCTTTGAGTGTATTTTCTGCCTTCTTTCATGAGAAATGAAGTTGCTTTAACATTAGTTTACAGGTGAAATGCCCTTTTCTACCAGTAACTTCATTATATATTCAAACATCATATTTTTATTCCTGGGCATCTACTACTGTTTTCATTGTTTTCATGATCTTTGTAATTTCAGGTGGGCATATTAAATGTCATATTACTTTGCCTCATTTAGTAACAAGCATTATCTCTTTGTCTAATTTTCTTAAGTAAATTGATTAGTGGTAATAAAATTATACCAAGGTGTTTCAAGTTCTTATCTCTGGATGAGGACTTCAGATTGTTCTGGGTAGATCATGTACTTTCAAATGGTTTATTGAATGGTCCAAACTTGATGGAAATATACATATTGATCAATTTTATTTTTTCTCCTTCACCTTCAACTGTGCTATGAAAAATCTTTTTTTCTCACCTTCTGCATTCATACTAGATTTCTTGCTTTCAGGTATTAAAAAGATATTCCACTGTATTCTTGTTTCAAACCTCAAACTCACATCTCTCCTTCTCAGAACAATGTCAGGCTTCAGCCTGAAAGACTTGGACTGGGAAGGGACATGGTCTGCTCCTGAAATATCTCTGCCTCTTCCCTCTTCTGAATTTCCCTTTTTCTGCTTGCTTTGATGGGAAAAAGAGATAGGAGAGTTGACAAAGGTCTTTGACTTGCCTGGAGCTGTTGTGGTCCTCTTCTGATTAACACTGGATAATTGTCACCAGGATCTTGGGGTAGGTGGCCCAAGGATGATTGACAGAACATTTGTGAGTTTCTAGAAAGCCCTATAGGGGCTTCATGACTGTGACCTTATCCACACCACTCACAGCACCTGCTGATGGTTCACCTTTAGCATCTTGTTCCTCAAATTCTCTTCTATGATTGGCTGCCCTCGTATGTGGGGTGACACTAAGATGGCTTTATCCCACCACCTAATAAATTGGGAAACTCATGTGTCCTTAACTTGTGCGAAACCCACGGATCCTCACTCCAGCAGATGCTGGAAAGGCCACCTGCACGTGGCCGCCCCATCAACCTGGTCATGTCAAGTCAGGGCTCTTCTCCCCTTACCACACACACACACTCTGTGCTGTACAAGGAGACATCCAACCAGGGAATGAGATGACGTTCTTCCCTGGTGGGAGGCTTACCCAATCTCTTGCCCCTTCCCTTCTTTCCACCACAAGATACATTCCATCTTATGAGGGCCAAGAGATACATGTCACTTTATGCTAAGTGACAGCACTGCTTTTATGATAACATAATATAGAGTAAAATTAGCACTACAAGTCACAGTGTAAGACATAAACCCATAAGCATCCTTTAAGAGGGTTGGTGGGTGGGAAGACTGAGGTGGAGTCCGCTGCCTCCAGGAATAAAGGAGAGTCTCAAGAGTGGAGGGAAAAGAGCCAATTTGGGATAGACACGTACACACAGCAGAGAAAGCATCTGCCACCTGGAAAGAGATGGTCCCACAAGGTAAAAGAAAGAATGCACTCCACTGATGTGACTTTCAGAAGTGGGCCTGGCAGTAAGAAACAGCTGGGCAACACAAGGGAGATCCAGGATGTGAAGGTGCAGGTTACGTGGAGAAAGGCTCAGGAGCCAAGCTAGGCCCTACCCCAGCCCTGGCACCGCCCATGTGGTGTGATCGCCATCTCTACATACGTGTATAACCGCTCACTCACTGGGTATCTTTTTCTTTTCCATCTTCAGGAAGAGGCAGCCAGAATTCTCGCCCACCAGACAGTGTCCGTCGGCACATGTGCAGCTTTGAAAACCCACACACTGCAGTGAATGTGTAAGAGAAGCTGCATGGAAAAAATAGTGGTTTGCCCCTTGCTTTCTCTCTCCTGGGTTTTCCTACTTTCTAACATGGAAACAGATGTGGTGCATGCCAATCAAGAATGAGGAACCATTTACGTGCCATGGTTTGCACGACTGCCTTAATTTGATAGTCCATCGTTCTTAAAAGGACACTGTCAAGCTGTTAGTCTTTTTGCTTTTTTATGTTTTGATGCAAGAGGCAACGTTTTTTTCCCATTCTAGAGATTCACTTTTGTTTGTGACTCCCACTCACAAACTTGAAAGTGAATTTTCCCCCTTCGCAAATTTGTCAGCTTCTCCTTGGCAAACAGAGCTCTTTCTTTTGTTTTCTTTCTTTGCCTTTTTTTGCTGCTACACAAATGTTTGATATGATCCTGTCTGCATTAAAGTAAAAGCCATAATTTGAACTTATGGAAGGATTCCATAATGTCAGTTTGACGAGGTGGACACCAGCCTTTGCTGGGTGCCTCCTATGCCCTGGGGAGCACAAAACAAAAGTTCTGTGAGTCCCACAAAAAGTGAGTTTTGCAAAAAAACAAAAACAAAAACAAACAAACAAAAAAAGGAAAGTAGCTATTTTCCCAGAACTTTAGTGCTTTTATCAGATTTTTCTCCATCTGATAAAACCGGTGCATGTTTGGTCCAATTTTTGACCTTTAGATCTTGACAGTGTCTCTTTAAGTCAACAAAAGAACATAGACCATGTTCAATTCATTGTGCACGGAGTCTGTGGTCATTTTCAGCTGTTCCTTTACAGCCCTTCAAACTCCTGGGAGAGTCAAAGGTACACATTCCTGCAGCAGGAGGGAGCTCACTGATGAGGTGTCTGTGGCTTGACTAGCTCTTCAGATGAGAAAAGCCCAATTTGTTCAAATGTTTGCTACTGAACCTGGCTGTGGAGCCCGGTGAATGGGGCCCTAGCGTCTCTTCTCTTCACTCAGTGGAGTGCATTGGGAAGTCGTGTTCTGACATTCTCTGGAAAGGCCCCAATAGAAAGTGTGTGGTCTCAATCAAATCGTACTGACTCTTGGAGGGAAAAATAAGTGATGGTGGGAGGAGTCTGCACATCTAGATCAGAGCCACTCTAGTCTGCTTGGATGCATTCTCTGTAGTTCTCCCAAGTCAAAAAGCATTGAGTGTTTCTTGCACCAAGGGTTGAGTCTGACCAAGAACACAGGAAGGACATCCTGATTATGACAGCTGCTGGCTGCCTGTCAAAAGGGATTGATGGGACTAGTAGATGTGCTTGTCGTGTCATGACAGCAGGGCCAGAGAGAGAAGAGAGTCACTTAACATTCCATGACATAAAGGTGAGTGCCTAAAAGCAAAAACAAAGGCTGAAAGTGGGTCCATCACTGGTGGGTGACAAAAAATAATGCAACAGTCAGCAAAGCTAACAGTTTGGTTGTAAAGAACTTTTGAAATAAGATCTACTCAAGCTTTCTGGAGATAGTAAAGGACCAGGAGGAGATTGGTAGCTTCTAAGCTGTGCACCATAGACTAAGACTGACTGTTTTTAGCCTTGGTTGTTGGCTGCAAAAAAAAAAAATAAATAAGGTATGTTCTTTTTGTGACCTTCGGTTTCCACAGCTTTTGTGAAACAGCAAGGCAAAGGGACTAGTGGTAGAAATAAAGCTGCCTACTGGATCATTATGGTCTGCCTAGATCTCTCCTGCCTCTGAGGAGTCATCCCTGCAGGGCAATGCAACTGCCCTATATTTCCAGGGGAAATGTCAGGACTCCAAGTATTGCTGAAAAGCATCGAAAGATTTGCTATTAAAATTATAGGTCTGGACGCATGGAGCATAGAAAAAAATGATAATGCTTGACCTGAACTTTCTTCAAAAGGAACATAATTAGGTTCATCTATACCTCCTGGAGGAATATAATTACACCTGATATACCTCTGCCAAAACAATGCTGCTGTACCAACATGATGTCGTAAATAAACTTTGGCACCAGAATTTCTTTCCTCAGCCAGCAATCATTATTAGGTTGAGCCGAAGGCCATTTAAAATGTACTTAGAAAAAGTTTAGTAACCATCAGAATTCTACTCTTTAGTTTGAAATAGATTTGTCAATTTTCTCAAGACAGTAGACCCTACACCCGGACACAGTTTATGGGCTCTTACATACTTTATTGATGAGGTAATTTCACTTGTAGATGTCTTTTTCTTTATTAGTTCATTGGAGAAAGCACAAGGCTTAATAAAGGCAAACTGATTTTCTTTATGTTGTCTTTTATCCTGAATCATATAACTTTAGGATAGTCAATGTGATTGATCTAAAGATTCTAAAGGGAGGACTGTATATTTAGACTTTGTGATATTGTATATTTCAGCAAGCCAAATGGTTTTCTGATTAGCTTTTGATGAGGTTAGAATCAAAGAGGAGAGGGATAAAATTCTCAATGCCATTTAAGATTTAATATCATCAGAAACTACCATGTTCTCACGATATCGAAAAGCTTTTGTCTTCACCAACGCATTCACAGATTCTCTACCTTACAAGAAGTGGTGATTCAATAAGGTGAGAAATTTTAAATATGTTCAGATAAGCTTCCAAAGATATATAGATATATATATACTGAATATATATATAAATATATATATATATATACAGAATATATACTAAATAGGCATATTTTTTCTGGAAAGCTTTCAAGAAGGGAAACTGTAGTCGGTGGGGGTTCTTTGTGTTGAAGACTAACTTGGGGTTGCCTGGGAAAACAGGAGTCTGACTCAAAGGGTTTCAAATAGTCCTATGCCTGATGTGCTACAAGAATCACTGTTCAAACTGCATTCTAGTACCAGCTTGCTGAAGCAGGTGGAGGTGAGATACCTGGACAGGGCAGCTCTGGCATCCCATCTGAAGTGTCTCAGGGCAACACCACCTCCTCCTTGAAAGGCCAAATGTCCCAGTCGTAGCTGCAGGGCCACAGCAGAACTGTCTGCAAGCCTGTGGCTGTAGCTTGTTTACTTGGTGAGCCATTCTCTCCACGCTGTGACCCAATGGCATTTCCTCTTTCCATTTTCATTTTCAAAGAAAACAAATGCTACCCTCCTCAGATTCCAAGGAGCGAGACTTCCCTCCTCTTGGGGAGGTCTTGCCTTGTCTGGGCTCTCTGGATGCCATCCTTAGGTCTGTTGTGCAGCTATTAAGCCTAGTGGCAAAGACTTGCATTGGACATAATGGAGACAGGTGTTGTGCAAGCTTCCCCCTCAAGCAGCTTGTGCAGGATGTGTCCCTCCTGATCTCAAATATCCACCCACTGTTATTCCCATTTTAGACATCTCTGCAGCAGAGAGCAGTGTACTCTGCAGATGTAACTAGTACTTACCGAAACAAAACAGACAGAATCGCTCTGAATGCCAAAGGTAAACTAATCTGAAAAAAAAAAAGATACACTAATCGGTTTACACCACCCACTTCCAACTATTCTCTAAAGTGCTGTAAATATTCGGTTTTCTGTTTGGGGGGGATTGTGATACTTATCTAACGAAAGAAACACCAAAGCAAGATCCCAAGCCTGCTGGAGCTGGAGCCGCTGCCCTCCTCCCGCTTAGCTCTACAGGACTCTCAGCGTATATCATCCTCCATGTCTCTAGTTCCTCCTAGGCCTCACAGCGATTTCCTCCGATCACTTCAATATCAGTAAATATATTTAGCCACTCTAGGTATTTACTCCAAACACTACTGCATTTGATCTTCAAATATAAGATTGTTCAGTCTGATGTCTGTCTTTTGAAGTCAGAGCAAGAAAGGTCGGGTGCTTTGTGACAATTTTTGGTGTTTCTAAACCAGGTTGCTTTGCCTAAGATTAGGGAACCAAGTAAAATTAAATAATAGAATGAAGAAGCTGATGGCTGGAACACCATGTATTAAAGTTATCCGGGTTTAAATAAAAGTCTTATTTCATAATAATATTGCATCCTTATAATGCATTTATTCCTTTTTGCTGCCCCATATTTTATAAATTTTTCTCTTCTTAATATCACAGCAATGGGTTCTCAAGCTTTTCAAATAGGATAATCACTTTTCACACGAAAATGGTTATTAAACCTTCACCTGAATCTGTGATAGTAATTGTACCTTTATTAGTGGCCACTTGAACACAAAACATGAAAAAAAGCTTCTCAGAACTTAGTTACACTTGTATCTAGAAGTACCATTTATCATAACAGCATTTTGCATTTAAAAATAGCAGCCCATAATCTACAAAAACATAATATTGATTCAGCCTAAAAACAATGCTTTAATGTACATGTAGATTCATGGACCATGCAAGCTGTCTGTGAACCATAGGTTAAAAATAACTAATCTAGAAAGACCAAAGTTTATACCCTGTGATGCAGTTTCTATGAGATTGTGCCTTTCTTTCCTCCACTCTGGTTTTTAGGAAGCAATTTATTTTGTCCTTGAAAAAAAAAGGTTAATCTAATTTTCTTAATCTGATAAATTCCCTAGGGCATTATAACTGTTTCCTCATTAAATAGCACTTTATAGAAAATCTAGAGCAAGACTCTGAGGGGAAGGAAAGTTGCTAATTTTGACAGCCAGGGTGAAAATCTTCCATCACAAGAATAAAATTGCTAATGGATTAAATAGAACTAAATTGTGATCATATCTGTCTGCAAGATGATTAATAATGCCTTTTACATGATTTAAAAAGAGGCTCATAGAGGACCCCTGGACAAGGTGGAAAACTACCCATGTGAGGGAGCCAGAGAGTGAACTAAGTCCCAGCAATACAAGGTTACCTTTTTTGCTGGCATATATGGAGACTGGGCAATGTTTTGTTTGGATATCTAAGCCTACTGATTGAATTAGGTCAGACTAGCTCTCAAGGGAATTGGTTTTTAAAACACACACACACACACACACACACACACACACACACACCCCTAAATGACACAAGCAGCCTTTTAGTTTGGTGATTTTCTTAATGAGCATGGAGAGGCAAGCATCTGGAGAAGGAAAAAGTGTTTCCATTGCAATTGAAAAGGATGCAAAGCATTGCAGTTGGAAATTACGCTAAAGCATATTTATGCAAGGCAAGAGGCAACTGGGCAGTCTTATACTTTCTGGAAGAGGCATATTAAATGCATAAGGAGAGAAAAAGTGGGAGTAGAGTGGGAGATGGAGGAAACTGAGAAAGGTGAAAGTGGGAGGTGAGCTTGCCTGGAATTTCAAACTCAGAAGAGGAGCTGTGGGTTCTGGTCTTGCCTTTGGCTGGTTGACTGCTCTTGCCAGAACACCACCAGCTCATTCTTCAGTTTGCTCACCTCAGGAGAGAGTCAGCTATTCTAACAAGAGAGTGTAGAAGTTGATAAGTCAGTAATTTCACATTTATAAGCAGATATACATTCTTAGAGAATATATTAAGCATACATTTGAGTGAAATATTAATTTTGATATAGTATTTTGGAGATGAGATTTTTCTTGGACAATTAAAAATACAGCATAGATTATCAGGTATATGGAGGAACTGCCTTCTTCCCAAATAATGAGAAAATTTTACCTGTTATATCTATTTTAAAACTTTTAAATCCAGAATTTTCTATAATTGATATCAGACTTTCAACACAAATCTGTATTTATTTGACTCACTTCACTTTCAGGATTATAAAATTTGAAATGTCAAAACACTACCTTCATCATAAATGTGGTACTCACATCTAATTTTTGAAGTAGTCGTTCTTGTATTTTCAAAATGATTAAATAAACCGTTAACTATTGATCATTTCCTACATTTTTCCAAACAAAAGAATCCGATATGAAATAGTCTGTTTCACATATCCACCTAAGAAAAAAATACTCATTTTCCCTCTTCCTTTTAGTGTCAAAAATGTGTCATTATTGTGCTACTTTCTCTGTTGTTTTCATGGACACAAAGAAAAAGCAAACTCCTGAAAAAAAATAGAAGAAGAAAAAATGATTTCCCGATTTAAGTATTAACACTATTGTTATTAATAGTATGCTATGTTAAGGTACCACCATCTGCTAAAAATTATACAGAAAATAAACTGAGTCCGAAAGTAAGACCAGAATTATTAGAACAGACAGAATAGAATTTGTAGTATATGCACCCAGTACGTCTCATTTTTTTTTTCTTCAGAGATATATTCTATTTGGTTGGTTTTATAAGGATCCCATGAAAATGAAAGTTGGTAAGTGTGGAGGATTGCTGGTGCCCTAAGACTTTTTTTCACCAATGCTCAATGAGGAAAAGGCCCCGGAGAAGTCTGGTCTCAGTAACTTCTGCTTTGTCTGAATCTTAATTTTGTCACATTTGCATCAAGCTATGCGAGAAGACTAAAGCAGATATGGGTATTTTTTGTATTTTTCTGGGCCTTCCAGTTCTGTCTCTTTCAAACACACCTCATTAAATGTTGCCGGTGTGAAAATCCCAAACTAGCTGCTATGTGAATTGTGATCCACTGTATGTGTCAGGAATAATACTTTGAAATAAAAAGAAAGCCAAAAGTTAGGAAACTCTTAAGTGAAGCATGGGTCTGGGTTTTTCTGTCATCTCCTTTTTTTCTCTTCTGTACAGATGCCATGTGCATAATCACGCCACCCCTGTTAACACAGGAAATACCTGCATATCAGAATGGGCAGCTGAGAGGATGTATTTTATAACTTCACAGGACAATGAGAGTAGCTTTATCCGTGTGTTTTAATTTGTTCCAGGGACTAAGAAGAAAGGGAGGCCATAGCTATGGTCATTATGCTCTGTTGTCCATGTGTAACTAAGATTTTATTTTTAATTTGTTTCCTCCATCAATTTTGGAATCTTTCAAAGGCGTGCACTGAGCAACAATTTTATCATTGCCTTAGAGTGTGTGTGTATGTGTGTGGGTGTGTGTGTAATAGCTGTGAAATCATAGACCTAAATGAAAAGAGCTGCTTCTGCAACAAGCTGGCTCTTCTCCCCTACAACTTTTCTCAGGGTCAAAATGTCCTACCTTGTCTTGAGGTGGATGGAATCCCAGGTTGCTTCAGAGGCAGCCTGTGGTCACTGCAGATTTTGGTGTTGGATGTATGATAAGGAGGGAGTAGGGGTGTGGAGGACAAGCATACGTACCGTCGAGGGGGGAGTCAACTTGCTTTGAGCTGGGCTAACAAATGTTTTATATGTATGTCATCCTGTGTGCATGATATACCTGCAAATAAACCCATCTCTATTTTATTCATAGTTTTAATGGCAAGTCTGTGTCATGGTCTGAACCAGGTGGAAGACAGGTGCCCAAGGGACAGCACATGTGGCACCGCCTCTCTGTGCACGTGAAGACCAATGAGACGGCCTGCAACCAAACAGCCGTCATCAAACCCCTCACTAAAAGTTACCAAGGCTCCGGCAAGAGCCTGACCTTTTCCGATACCAGCACCAAGACCCTTTACAGCGTGGAGGAGGAGGATGCCCGGCCGATCGCCTTCAGCCCGCCCAGCAGTCCTTCTATGGTGGTGCACCGACGCGTGCCAACCGCGGTGAGCACCCCGCCTCTGCCGCCCTGCCTGACCGCAGAGGAGACCCCCCTCTTCCTGACCGACCCGGCCGTCCCCAGGGGCTTGCCCCCTCCCCTCCAGCCGCCGCCGCCGCCGCCGCCGCCAGCGCAGAAATCCCTCATGGACCAGCTGCAGGGAGTGGTCAGCAATTTCAGCGCCGGGATCCCGGATTTCAACTCGGTGCTCGCAGTCCCCGGGGCTCCGGGGAACGGGCTGCGGCCCCTCTTCCCGCCCCCGGCGCCGCCGCAGCACCTGCAGATGCTGCCGCTGCAGCTGAGCTCCTTCGGGGAGGAGCCCGTCTCCCCGTCGGCCGAGGACGACGACGAGGACGACAGCGAGAGGTTCAAGCTCCTGCAGGAGTACTTGTACGAGCGGGAAGGGAACACGGAGGAAGACGAAGTGGAGGAGGAGGAGGAGGAGGAGGAGCTGCGGGCGGCCAGCAAACCAACCCCAGAGGACTCGCCCGCCCTGACGCCTCCGTCCCCCTTCCGCGACTCGGCGGCCTCGGGCAGCTCGGCGCCCAGCTCCCCCGTGTCCGAGTCGGTGCTCTGCACCCCTCCCAACGTGACCTACGCCTCTGTCATCCTGAGGGACTATAAGCAAAGCTCTTCCACCCTGTAGGGAGGAGGTGTCCACAGGGAAAAGCAGGAGTGGTCAGGGGGCACCAGCAGCTCCGGAGACTTGCAGAAAGCTGGGGGAGGTGAGGTCAGGAGCAAGGAAGAGGTCGCGGCTGCCGTCTTAGTAAGACCAGCGCGAGGGACGCGGGACTCTGCCAGCAAAAAGTGATCCAGGCGAAGATTCTGATTCCTGAATTATTCAAAAGCCTTCTCTGGGAAGAAAGGGAATTCTGACAAAGCACAATCCCATATAGTATGTAACTTTAATCGCAAAAATGAACAAAATCAACCAACATAAACTCTTCGGACCATTGTGCATAGATATACATGCCCACACCCTTGGCCCCGTGTGGAAGGGGACAGCCCGGGAGGAGCGCCCAGTTGAATCATTAGCTCGTCGTCATGGTATTCCAGCGAGCATGGTGGAGTCAGACAGAGCAGGTGGGTGAAGGAGGGGCAGGCGTGGAACCACCCGGAGAACAGTGATGGACAGCAGCTCATTTCTCTCAAGCCCTTCTCCCTACGGGGCCCACAGACCCCTGGTCTTCGGGACACTCGGGAACTGGCCCAAAAAGGGGCCTCTGTTCGCCGACTGCACCCATCCAGTGCCAGCCTTGCTGTCACACTTGGAGAAAGGTGTGTGGATACCTTGCTGCTTTGTGATTTCCCTCTATTTAGAAAACAGGAATAAGAGCAAAATTATCACCAAAAAGCGTTTCATCAGGAGTGCTAAGGGAGGGCGGAATGAGAAGCAAGACAGTGCATAAGCTTGGGGCTTTGAACAAAATCAGTCAGCAAATATCAGCTTCCCATATCTGATGCTCGCTTATTGGTGATTTCAGAAGAAGTCCAGACAAGAGATTGTTTTCACAGTGGCAGAAGACATTTTGTGGATTTACTTGTGTGCCAAGGGGGCTCTCCTTTGCCCTTATGTTAAAGAGAACAAACCATGTGGCAAAATTGTTACCTTCCATTTACTGTAGCAAATAATACTTACCAGTTGAACTTCTAAGATGCAGTATGTGTATTTGGTGCCATTGTTTCTCCTATGTGCTACAGAAACAAATCCATCTTTGAACTTAATGGTGTACTCATAGCAACTATTATTGGTTTAAATGACAAATAATTCTAATTGTCACTGAAGTCCCTGTAACTAGCAAGTGAATGTGTTCCTGTGTCCTTATATACCTGTGATAATGAAATTTGTGCAAAGTAATGTCAATCTAACTGCAACAAGAAGACTGTCTTCCAATATAGTGTAGATATATTTATGTTCCAAATAACATTTTATATACCATTGCCATCGGTATTTACAGGAGCTCTTTGAAGGTTTGACTGCTTTGGTCCAATGTTTTTCATATGCTGCTCAGATGGTCCCTCTTCTTCTAAGAGGGAATTTATTTTTCAGATATTTTAGGATGTGGAAATATGTTATTAATGAAGAGGTTTGAAAATTTGTTATACTAAAAGTTCGCAGAAACTGTGGGTAACAATAAAAAGGTACATTTTATAAACTTGCACACATCATTATTAAAACATAAGATTGAAATGGCAGTATTTACATTATTTCAGGTTTCTTTAGGGTTTGTTTGTTTTCTTAATTTTCCACAGCTTCTTGAGCTTTATGTGCTTAAAGCATATACTAACTTCTAAGTCTGGTCATGAATTCCCAAATTATTTATTCATCACTTTTTGATCTCTTTTAATTTTTATTTCCACGTTCTTTCATTCCTATATTTTCACTCATAACTTGTCTTTTTATTTTTGTTATTTGCGGTGTATACTATCCACATACATGTAATCCAGTTGTTTCTTTTTTGCTCCCCCTTTTTCTCCCCAGTAAAAGAGATTTTTCTTGCTGTTTTGATTTCTTGTATTACTTGGGAATGAATCTTATCCCCTTAAGTATCTTTGTTTATGCCTTATGTTCAGTCGTGTTTAATATGCTTCCTTCATGTTGAAGCTGCTGATTTCTCAGCCAAAATGTATCTTAGACTCTTTAAATACTCACTGCATCATTTGTTCAGAATTTAACATCCACTCCAATGTTTGAGGCTCATACTTTTTATGTCTTCCCATATTCTACTGTCAAGTTTAGTCAGTTTTATATCAAGAATAGACTGCCTTTCCTTTTAAAAAATTACTTTATTACACCTTTGGTAGAAAGACCTCATGACTGAAACATGGATTTCGGTTCCATATTTTCACTGTCATGAAGCAGAATGAGGAAAATGGATGGTTCCAATGCTTAATATACGGTCTACTAATTGGCAGACTAGCAAGGGAAAGTATACTATCTATTATTAGTGAAACAGGTTTTTTGTCTTAATGCCACTGACATATGTTCTTAAGATCAGGACTTGCGCATTCAGATACTTTTAAAGTAAGACTAGATCAGGAAAACTGCTTCTACTATTCAAATACTATATCAGTTTGTCCTGAGGTTGTAGTCTGAGACATTTGGTGAACACATTCAACACCAGTCACGTTATTACTCTGAATGCCCACTATTATCATGATTTAAAGTTTTCCTGAATACAACAGAGTACTAGCTCTTAAATTACAATTGTTCAAAATTGGAAATGTACACATACATACCCTATAAGAAAAGGACAAAAACTTTCCACCTTAATGTATGTGCTTATACAAATTGTATAGCTCTTGTAAAAGTGTTTTCCTTTGGCTTGTTACTGTCTGTTGTCAAATAATCTTGATACTGCTGTATAATAAATATTTTCTATTAAATGTGTATATTCCCTCTCTCTACTTTGTAAGAGTGACAATAATAGAAACAGACTGACTGGTATAAAAAATAATTTCAATGGTTTTGTTTGCTCAGCACATGTCTTCTAGGTGAAAGCTGGAGATCATCACAAAATCTACCGACCAGGTAGGTGACAAAGTAGAGTATAATTTGATCATGAGGAAGCCTGCATCTCTAACTCTAACGTTTAAAATGAAATCCAGAATTTAAATTTTCAGTGTTGTGGCAGACATTGTCATCTACCTTTTTTGATAGAATACGTGAGGCTTGACAAACTCCTGCATCTCCAGCAGAGATTTAGAGAAAGAGGCATCTGAAAGCTCCATCTTTGTTTCATTTGTGCCCCGCACAGATTTTCTCCCCTTGGCTCACACTCTAGGGGCACCTGGTTCCTTACCTTGTTGATACCCTCCTGCTCATCCCAAGTTCCATTCCTGTGTATTTCAATGGAGACATCACTGGTCCCCAGAACAAGGGAGCCTCTTTCATTCACATCTCTAGGTAAGAGCCTACAAAGTAAGGCATCTACCAAGTGTCATTCAAAGAGAAACCTTGGTGGTACCAGGGCCACATCCATGAGAGTGTGGTGCATTTAGATGGAAAGAGCAGCCTCTATCCAGGGAGGCTGATGTTGAAGAAATTACCAGAATCAGGAGCTGAGACACCAGGGGTTTCTTCATTGTGCCCAGAAAATAGAATGAGAAGTTATGAAATGGGAGCTTGGTCTCATGAGGAAAACCCATGGGAGAGAAAATGAGAAACAAAGAACAGCGGAAGAAAAGAAAAAAGAAAAAAAATGAAAATATTTCGGGTGTGCAGTCCAAAGAAACACCCATATACCATGGTGGGTCATAAGGGCCTCCACTTGGAAAGTCCGGAAGCTGCATCACAATGGAGACGTTTGGAGAAGTTGAAATTGGCATCCAGATACCACAAACATTGTATAAGGAACTGCCCCAATAATTTCTATCCTGAGAAGCAATCAAAGAGAATGGAAACAACATTTTTTTAACTTACTCTGTGCCAGAAATTTTGCAGGTCTTTTGCATTCCTTCTCCTTTAGTCTTCCCAGTACTACTGCCACAAGGACTATCTTAGAGAACTGAAATAACTTGCCCAAAGTCTCTTAGCTAGTAAGTGGCTCAAGAGGGAATTGACCCCCATCCTTAGCCAGCACAGAGCCTATGAACTCATGTTCTTCTCCAAAACCCAGGAGAGTATGTAGGAGTTTGTATCTGTTGTGTCTGCTCCCCATTTTGTATTCCCATAGTATTTTATACACATCCCAGATTACATTATAACTTACATGTCTCTTTCCCTGAATAGATTTTTAGCTCCTTTTTGCTTTCTAATACCTGATTTCTGAGGCTTCAAGGCAAAGCAGACACTCAGTAAATGTTTGTTGAGAAAGTAAATGAGTATTGTAACACCATCTAGTTTTCCCAGCCCAGTTCTCTGAAGATTTGTTCCAAGCTCCTTATGGGGTCCAGAGCTCTGTATTTCTACCTACCGGTCCTAAATCTGCCAACAGGAACAACACATGTTTTCATCATGAAAAACAAGCTCTCCTTTTGGCATCAGAGAGAGCTGTCCCACTGGGCAGCAGGTCTGCTTTGCCTGCAGAAGAGGGTGGCAATACTCAGTATCCACTGAACCCAGCCAGAGGTCTGGCAAGGCAGTGCTCGGTGTGGGAAACAGCGTCCTCTGCAGGAGAATTGCAGGTAAGACACAGACTGCTGAAGAAGGCACCAGTTAAAGTGAGGACAAATAAGTCATCCATGGGGGAAGCATGGGCTGGGGGTTCCTTCCTTACAGAAGTGCCTCCCTTTAGACAAAGTAAAAGGCTAACCCGGTCACCAAGGCTTGGGAGAACATGGGAGAAAAGAAGAGCTTAGGTAGGGAGTTGAAATAGTGATGCTATTAAACTGGAAACTGGCTTGATTTTCCCAGGGTAGCTGGAGAAGCAATGCTTATAGATTAATAGACAAGGAAAAAAAGCTTAAGAATGAGAATAACAAAAACTGAGAAGAAAAATAATCATAGAAGTATAGAGCTGGAAGTAAATTTAGAAGTCACTTAAACTCTCACCTCGGTGAGGATGCTATTCCCTTGTGTCCTGTTCTTCCCATGTCAGGCAGGGACCAGGTGAGAAGCCATCGCTATCTGGGGTAGGACAGCAGAAGGACTGGGGGTAACAAGGCCTACTGCCAGCAGTTGTGCAAAGAGAGAGAGCGGTGGCCCTGGATCCTGGAAAAGCAAGTCCAAAACTACGTTATTAATACCCAAAGGTGGCCAGAAAACAGAACTACGGTGCAAATCCAGAATGAAGGTCTCCGGGGAACCAGAAAAACTAAGAGGTAGGACGAGCAAGGTATGCAACAGGATGGCAGTCTGATGGAATTGCAGAGACAAAATGCTATTGACCGAAAAGAGCTTTTGGTGAGAATCACAGAGGCTTGTGTGACCTGGTTTACTTTAAGGGATGGAATGGATTTAGATGACTTCTGCCCTCTGCCTAAGTATTTCCAGGGACTAGGATCTTGCATTAGATAAGGAAACGCTCTAATTGTCAGAAAATTCTTCATTTTCCCAGGTCAAAATTTGCTTTTCTCTAACTTTTGTCCAATCAGAGTTCTGCCTTCTGGAAAAAGACTAAACACATTTAGTCCACTGTGCCCAGGACTTCCCTTCAGCCACTTGAATACAGTGATTATGCCGTTAGTTAGTGGTTTATTCTCCAAGTCAAACTGCTTTACTTTCCTTAACTGTTATCTTTGTTATTAGGTTCCTAAACTACTAATCAGGTTACGGTCATATTCCAATTCTGGAATATTTTTTTTTCAATGTTGCATCCAGAACAGGACAGCTACATTGACTCTTTTGAACCATTATTCTAGTATTGCTGCCTAGTATAGTGTTCATTTTGTTAGCAGTCCTGCCACATTTTGAGCTCACACTTAGCTCTGAGACAGCTGTAACACTTAAGCCATTTTCATGTGTACTGCAGGAAATAGATATGAATGAAGATATTTTTTTAGATTGCATTTTCCCTGGAACAGACCCTGACAGGAGGATTTGAATGCAAATGTATACTGGGGAAGTGATCCCTGGAAGAACTAGTAGGAGAGCAGGGAAATGAGGCAGCCAATATGGCTGCATTGCTGGACTCAGTCCTGCTGGATGGAGTCTCTGGGAGACAGTAGAGCACATGACTCATAACTGTCTCCATTCCCCAAAGAGCAAGGGAGTTGGGCGCATCGAATCACCAATTCCTGTCATGGTTAAGGACTGCTGGGGAGGGAGGTGCATGTCGATTCCAAGTACTTCCAGTGTGTCTCACATGCAGGCTCCTATCTCCAGAGATAGCCTTCAGGCAAAGAATCGCAGATGCTGGCAGTTGGAAACCTAAGAGTTGGCCTATGTGGGGAGGGTGAGTGTCAAGATTGGGCAGGGCACCAACAATACCTGCTATAGATACGATATGGAGATGAGGATGGATAGATAGATAGACATATAGGTAGATAGATAGATAGATAGGAAGCAAGCAGATAACATACATGCCCACAAATACAGATACTGGTACAGATAAGAATATGAGAACGAGAATTGCAGAGGCAAAGCAAAGGTGTACTGAAGGACTTGAAGTGAGAACAAATGCTTCTAGAATCAGCCAGACTACTGTTTTTTTAATAGCAAAGGAAAATCACGAAAGTTTTGTTCTAAATAAATTTGTTCCTAGCTTCTGGGTTATTTCTTTGCAATGATTTCTTAAATTGTGTCATTTCTCTATTAAAAAATAAATTGCATGGTAGAAACTTAGAGAATTAAAGAAAGAAAATAAGCTATAGTCACATCATCCAAATATTAGCATTACAGATATTTTGATTTTACCTTCTAGTGATTTTCATGCAAGTAACTTTGTTTTTAACAGAGTTAGGATCATCTTTCATTTATATTTTTTCTCTGCTTTTTTTATTTAACAATATGACTTAAGCAAGGATTTCCACTTGATCCGAGCTAAGGAATCACCTGCTCATGGAGTTGGGTAAAGTTCCCAATCCCCATGGGCCTGAATCCAGGAAACTTTGGGGTTCCCATCTGAGGTTCACATATACAGCAAATTCCAATATATAGCAGCATAGCTGATAGGGCAGGTTATGGAGAGGCATAATAGATGACCTGAAAGAGAAAACAAAGTCATGACTAAGGAAAATGGAATCTGGGCAAGAATCAGCAACAGGGCTGGAGCAGACAGGGGCAGTGCTTATGCCCGTCAGAACCTAGTGCACTTGGCAATGGAAAGGGCTCTGTGGCTCAATGGTAAGAATGGATCTCTAGGGGCTAACGAGTCTTCCAGCCCCCTCCCCCAACCCCTACATATAAGAGTTAGAATAAGCCACAAGAAGGGGCAGGGATCCCCTTGTAAGCCAACAGGAAACATAAGTGATGGAGATCATGAGGGTCCGAGCCACAGTTTGGGGACAGCCGAGCAGAGGGTTGGCCATTTTAGTCAAATGGTACAAGGGACATCAATGACAAATCAGAAGCAGGTAGTACTGAGCTTTTAGCAACAGCAAGGAAGAGAGCCTCAAAAGATGTTAGAGGTCAAAGCTGTGGGCAGTGTGACCCAGGAAAAGCTGTGGATAAATGGCTGTGGAGAGGTGCAGGGAACAGCAATAGGGGCCAGTAAAGTAACTGAAGGCAGCAGCCAAAACAGATCACAAAGCAGCAGCTGAAACAGAGGAAGGCAGAGGTGCAGGCAGTATACAAATTATATCAAAGTCAATGCTCTCCCTTCAATGACTCAACAGAATTTAGAAATGCCATGGTATTTGCCACGTAGCAGGCAGGGAGTTAGGGTAAATCATTAAAGTGACCTACTTAGTATTCACAAGCAGCTCATAAAACATTTTTTACTGACATTGACAAAGATACTCCATAAACTTTATTATATGTGCACCTTGCAATTTATTTAACCATTCTCCTATTAGATACTTAGATTGTTTACCACTTTTGGAGCCCTGCAAATAATATGAGGAATTATTTCACACCAAAGACTTTTTCTATATATAATATTCCTTTAGGCTGGTTTCCAATAATGTATTATCAGTTATTTGATTATAATTATTATTTATTCCCTCCCAAACAATATGCATTTTACATCACATTTAACTTTGTAACATCCTTTGAGGTAGGGTGTATTCTCATTTTATAAATGAGAAAACTACAGCTCAAAAAAGATGAAGAAACTTGCCTAAACTTGCAAAGCTAGTGGGATCTCCATAGAGATGGCAGTACATTTCCTGGGTTCCAAAGCTCACACTCTGAACCACCATACTATGCTGAGAATTATGCTGAGTACTATGCTGAAAATACTACACTGAAAACTGTTTTGAAAATTCTTGATGCAAGTAAGCACACTTAGTTTGAATAGCAAAATGATGGAAACCTTATATTGCCTACTCTAAAATCACCAGTTGGGAACTGGGTGTGAATTATCTCCCAAAGGGCTTCATGTTTCCTTGGAGCTGGGGAATTTTGCTCAACTCCACCAGCAGAATTACCGCACATTGACTTACAATGGAAATCTACCAACAGAAAAAAGATCTAACTCAAAATTGCTGTCTAATTATAGTAATTTATAAAGGTATTAGAAAAATACTTAAAGTAATAAAGTATAATAATTATTGTATTCTATGGTTCTGCAATTTAATAAATGATATGACATTCTAATTTGAAGTAAATGTACTGGGAATTTTTTAAAGGGTCACCGTTTTTCAGATAGGTAATTATTATTTCCAGAATGTTTACTAAAAGAATTTAGAGTAAAAAAAAAAGTTAGAGAGGGAATGACCCCTCTCCTCAAAAATGTGAAAAATTTCATGAGTAGATTTGAAGATAATTAGCTAACCTTCAAATAGGTGCCACCCGACAATTATAAGATTGAGATGAACATTGTTCAGATATCACTGAAGCTTCAACATATTAGCTACCTTCTTTAAATAAATTCAGTTCAACAGATTTAAAGCATCTAAATGTTTCTTTCACTGAAGGGGTACATCTGGTTTAGGGGAAGATTGCAATATATTTGAAAGAACCCCAGATTGGAAATCCTTAGCTATATATACCCAAAATTAGCTGTTTCCTTGTGGTTAAATCACTTAACTCCTTTAAGCCTCAGCATTTTTAATCTCTAAAATGATGAGTTTGAATTATATAAAATAATAATATATGTATTAAAGACTTATTATGTGTCCCTATGTCCCCAGCATTGTATACTTGACATTGTTTAATCCATACACCTGTGCGAAGTAGGTGTGACGTCTGTATTAATCAGGATATGAGGGGGGGGTGGAGAGAAGATGGCGGAAGAGTAAGACGCCGAGATCACCTTCCTCCTCACAAATACATCAGAAATACACCTACATGTGGAACTGCTCCTACAGAACACCCACTGAACGCTGGCAGAAGACCTCGGACCTCCCAAAAGGCAAGAAACACCCCCACGTACCTGGGTAGGGCAAAAGAAAAAAGAATAAACAGAGACAAAAGAATAGGGACGGGACCTGCACCAGTGGGAGGGAGCCGTGAAGGAGGAAAGGTTCCCACACACTAGAAGCCCCTTCGCGGGCGGAGACTGCGGGTGGCGGAGGGGGGGAAGCT
>NC_041223.1:19154654-19155006 GCF_002837175.3 Physeter macrocephalus | reverse complement strand
TGGAACAACTCCTACAGAACACCTACTGAACGCTGGCAGAAGACCTCAGACTTCCCAAAAGGCAAGAAACTCCCCCACATATCTGGGTAGGGCAGAAGAAAAAAGAAAAAACAGAGACAAAAGAATAGGGACGGGACCTGCACCAGTGGGAGGGAGCCGTGAAGGAGGAAAGGTTCCCACACACTAGGAAGCTCCTTCGCGGGCGGAGACCGCGGGTGGCGGAGGGGGGGAAGCTTCGGAGCCACGGAGGAGAGCGCAGCAGCGGGGTGCGGAGGGCGAAGCGGAGAGATTCCCGCACAGAGAACCGGTGCCGACCGGCACTCACCAGCCCGAGAGGCTCGTCTGCTCACCC
>NC_041223.1:19151393-19153983 GCF_002837175.3 Physeter macrocephalus | reverse complement strand
GGCGGGGCCAAGTCCAAAGCTGAACCCCAGGATCTGTGCGAACAAAGAGGAGAGGGGGAGGTCTCTCCCAGCAGCGTCAGAAGCAGCCGATTAAAGCTCCACAAACAACTTGAAGTGCCCTGCATCTGTGGAAAACCTGAATAGACAGCGAAATATCCCAAGTTGAGGAGGTGGACTTTGGGAGCAAGATATATTACTATTTCCCCCTTTTTTTCTTTTTGTGAGTGTGTATGTGTGTGCTGCTGTGTGAGATTTTGTCTGTATAGCTTTGCTTTCACCATTTGTCCTAGGGTTCTGACCAACCCATTTTTTTTTAAATAAAATTTTTCTTCTTAATAATTATTTTTTATTTTAATAACTATATTTTATCCTACTTTATTTTGTCTTCTTCCTTTCTTTCTTCCTCCCTTCCTTCCTCTCTTCCTTCCTTCCTTCTGTCCTTCCTTTCTTGCTTCCTCCCTTCCTCCCTCCCTTCCTTTCTTCCTTCCTTCCTTCCTTCCTTTCTTTCTTTCCTTTCTATTTTTTCTCCCTTTTATTTTGAGCCGTGTGGATTAAAGGCTCTTGGCACTCCAGCCAGGTGTCAGGGCTGTGTCTCTGAGGTGGGAGAACCAACCTCAGAACACTGGTCCACAAGAGACCTCCCAGCTCCATGCAATATCAAATGGCGAAAATCTCCCAGAGATGTCCATCTCAACACCAAGACCCAGCTTCACTCAAGGACCAGCAACGAACAGTGCTGGACACCCTATGCCCAACAAATAACAAGACAAGACTACAGCCCCAGCCATTAGCAGAGAAGCTGCCTAAAATCATAATAAGGCTACCAACATCCCCAAACACACCACCAGACGTGGACCTGCCCATCAGAAAGACAAGATCCAGCCTCATCCACCAGAACAGAGGCACTAGTCTCCCCAACCAGGAAACCTACTCAACCCACTGAACCAACCTTAGCCACTGGGGACAGCCACCAAAAACAACGAGAACTACGAACCTGCAGCCTGCAAAAAGGAGACCCCAAACACAGTAAGATAAGCAAAATGAGAAGACAGAAAAACACACAGCAGACGAAGGAGCAAGATAAAAACACAGGAGACCTAACAAATGAAGAGGAAATACGCAGTCTACCTGAAAAAGAATTCAGAATAATGATAGTAAAGATGATCCAAAATCTTGGAAATAGAATAGACAAATTGCAAGAAACAGTTAACAAGGACCTAGAAGAAATAAAGAGGAAGCAAGCAACGATGAGCAACACAATAAATGAAATGAAAAATACTCTAGATGGGCTCAGTAGCAGAATAACTGAGGCAGAAGGACAGATAAGTGACCTGGAAGATAAAATAGTGGAAATAACTACTGCAGAGCAGAAAAAAGAAAAAAGAATGAAAAGAACTGACGACAGTCTCAGAGACCTCTGGGACAACATTAAACGCACCAACATTCGAATTATAGGGGTCCCAGAAGAAGAAGAGAAAAAGAAAGGGACTGAGAAAATATTTGAAGAGATTATAGTTGAAAACTTCCCTAATATAGGAAAGAAAATAGTCAATCAAGTCCAGGAAGCACAGAGAGTCCCATACAGGATAAACCCAAGGAGAAACACGCCAAGACACATAATAATCAAACTGTCAAAAATTAAATACAAAGAAAACATATTAAAAGCAGCAAGGGAAAAACAACAAATAACACACAAAGGAATCCCCATAAGGTTAACATCGGATCTTTCAGCAGAAACTCTCCAAGCCAGAAGGGAGTGGCAGGACATATTTAAAGTGATGAAGGAAAAAAACCTACAACCAAGATTACTCTACCCAGCAAGGATCTCATTCAGATTTGATGGAGAAATTAAAACCTTTACAGACAAGCAAAAGCTGAGAGAGTTCAGCACCACCAAACCAGCTTTACAACAAATGCTAAAGGAACTTCTCTAGGCAAGAAACACAAGAGAAGGAAAAGACCTACAAGAACAACCCGAAACAATTCAGTAAATGGTAATAGAACCATACATATCGATAATTACCTTAAATGTAAATGGATTAAATGCTCCCACCAAAAGACACAGACTGGCTGAATGGAAACAAAAACAAGACCCATATATATGCTGTCTACAAGAGAC
Source organism: Physeter macrocephalus (assembly GCF_002837175.3). Taxonomy (NCBI): domain Eukaryota; kingdom Metazoa; phylum Chordata; class Mammalia; order Artiodactyla; family Physeteridae; genus Physeter; species Physeter macrocephalus. The sequence goes on along the minus strand of NC_041223.1, from coordinate 19,151,864 downwards.
CCACTTCAGACCTAGGGACACATACAGACTGAAAGTGAGGGGATGGAAAAAGATATTCCATGCAAATGGAAATCAGAAGAAAGCTGGAGTAGCAATTCTCATATCAGACAAAATAGACTTTAAAGTAAAAACTATAACAAGAGACAAAGAAGGACACTATATAATGATCAAGGGATCGATCCATGAAGAAGATATAACAATTGTAAATATTTATGCACCCAACATAGGAGCACCTCAATACATAAGGCAAATACTAACAGCCATAAAAGGGGAAATCGACAGTAACACAATCATAGTAGGGGACTTTAACACCCCACTTTCACCAATGGACAGATCATCCAAAATGAAAATAAATAAGGAAACACAAGCTTTAAATGATACATTACACAAGATGGACTTAATTGATATTTATAGGACATTCCATCCAAAAACAACAGAATACACATTCTTCTCAAGTGCTCATGGAACACT
>NC_041223.1:19136362-19148812 GCF_002837175.3 Physeter macrocephalus | reverse complement strand
AGCTAGTGGGAAGCAGCCGCATAGCACAGGGAGATCAGCTCTGTGCTTTGTGACCACCTAGAGGGGTGGGATAGGGAGGGTGGGAGGGAGGAAGACGCAAGAGGGAAGAGATATGGGAACATATGCATATGTATAACTGATTCACTTTGTTGTAAAGCAGAAACTAACACACCATTATAAAACAGTTATACTCCAATAAAGATGTTAAAAATAAATAAATAAAAAATAAAACAAAATCAGGATATGCTACACTGTGCTACAGTATCAGGAAAGAAGGAAGGGAGGGCAGGAGGGAGGAAAGGAGGAAGTGAGGGGGAGGGGAGGGAGAAAAGAGAGAGGAAAGGAGAAGGGAAGGATGGGAGGGAGGACTGAAATCTCAGTGCCTTAATAAAACAGCATTTATTTCATGTTCACATAAAATCACATGCAGGTTGGGCCACCCTCCTTCATCCTGGTAGCAACTCTAGCTGGAACATGGTCTCTAAGTTATTGCAGTAAAGGAAATGCCCGAGCTGGAGGTTCGTCCCCTGAAATCTAACTGCAAGGGAGGCTGGAAAATGCGTTCTTCCTAATGCCTGAGGCCAATGGTGAACAGGTTTCATCGTCTCTGCCACAGTCATTATCCTCAATCTACAGGTAAGCAAACTGGGGCTTAGATATACTAAGAAGCTTGCCTAGAGACACAAGGTGAATAAGTGATAATGACTAAATTCACAGGCTCGTCAGAATCCAGGGTTTACCTTATTGATCACTAACCATGCAAACCCCTAAGTCTCCTAGCCTTTTCCACGCTTTCACCACCTTGACTGCACACAGAGTACTCGCTAGTGCAGGTTCTTTTGATTTGTTATCCTGTTTCAGGTTTTCACTACAATGCATGATCTGCTTTCATGTAGCCACATAGACTAACCCATGGCAGAAATTTTTAGCACAGATTTCCGTGACCAATCCTTACCATTTATCAAAACCCAGTCTGATGGTGAAGAGTGCCTCCAGGACCTCAGGGAAGGTTCTGCCACCTTAAGTAACTAGATGTGACTTAAAATAACCTTCGTCCTTCTGTAATGGGATGCTTAATTTACCATAAGCAGTGGTGATGCAAGGGTAGCATTTTTAAGTGGTTGAGAACATCATTAAACTTCCTTTTTTATAATTTTTAACTAAATGAAAATTAACTTTTCTTCTTACTGCCTTTTGTTAAATAACTGGTTAAAACATTATGGGATGAGAAGATGTGAAATTCATACATTTACAAAATTATTGTAGAACCCTAGTGATAGAATAAAATACTTTTCTAGGAGAGAGGACTTTTAATCAGTGAGCAGTTTCTGCTCACTCAGGGTGGTAATATCTGACTTGACAAAATACAATCTATTTCTCCTGTAGAAGTAGGTATCATTTATTCCTTGGTTAGATATATTTTATTTCTACTTAGCGGAGACAGTGGCTGCAGCCTCCCCAGCAAAAGACAGCCTCAGAGGCACAGTATCTGAGACTCAGAGAGATGGAAGCTATAAAGGGCCTCTGACCTTTGACCCGCATTCACAAGGCACCTAGTGACCCCTGTGGGTTGACATGACTGTTCCCAAGATACAAAGAGGGTATAATTTATGGCATTATTTACACTCACTTTTCTGATCAGGGTCTCTGCTGCACAGATTTTCAGAGAATTCCTTCTTATTCTAATAGGTAGTAAAATACTAGTCCAGTGGTATATTGGTTCTACCTGTTCTACCTACAGAAAGACTCTAGATCCTCATCGCTTCTTGGTCGCAATGACTCTCCAGGTTTGATTCTCCTGATCTGAGTTCTGAAACCCCAGAGACGGTAAATACTATCCACCTTCCCTTTCACGCTCCACCAGTCTAAATTTGCCTAAATATAAAGGCTGCGCTAAAGGGAAAATGTGTACTCCTGAAAGATTTAGTTTTCCCTGATTATCGTCTCTCCTGTTTACCATTTCTGTTGGAATAAGCGGATAAAATTGAATGACAAATTTCATTTTTGTCTGGTGCCTGTGTATGAAAAATAATAATACTGCAGGTCATTATGTATAATGTATAAAGCAGTTTCACTTCAAATCAAAAATACCTATATTCCTCTTCCTTACAACCAACATGAACGGGTTTTAATTTTATGTCCGAAAATGTTTATCAAAAGCTTAACAGGGGCTTACCTGGTGGCGCAGTGGTTGAGAGTCCGCCTGCCGATGCCGGGGACACAGGTTCGTGCCCCGGTCCCGGAAGATCCCGCATGCCGCGGAGCAGCTGGGCCCGTGAGCCATGGCCGCTGGGCCTGCGCATCCGGAGCCTGTGCTCCACAATGGGAGGGGCCACAACAGTGAGAGGTCCGCGTACCGCAAAGAAAAAAAAAAAAAAAAAAGCTTAACAAACACCATCTTCATATACTTAAAATTTAAAAAACAAAAACAAAAACATTCTTTTCAAGCTGATTCTCTTTAAGCTACTGTCTAGAAACGGTCCGGAACCACTGCTGAATATTTTTTGAAAACTTCACCTCCACTGCCAAAGTGAAAGGAAGAAGAGGAAAATCTTTTTCACATTTTGGAAATCATAGGATCCCTCAAGACACTGGAAATTCAGCCTAAAATATCAGTGAATTTAATTCCTTATCAAATACCATTTTCTTTATATTAAAAGTAAAGTTAGAAAAGTTATTTATGAGTATACCACTGCCCAATTTGACCATATAGCTGCTTAGAGAGTTGCTGCAGTTTCTTTCAAAGATTTTAAATAAAATGTCAATAGCTACTTTGTTATGTCACCTGGCCAAAGGCAGGATTGAGGTTCTTTTCCTTCTTGAGTTCTTTACAGTGTAAAGGAGTATCACAGTATTTCATACATTTAGTAGTTTGCTGCTGAGAATCAGGGGTCAGGATGGGAACCTCACAATCTAATGATTTTCAACTGTGCTTCTTCCAGTGGAAGTAAACCCACATTGCTGGAAACACAGAAAATCAGCATCGTAGGGATATTTCAAGCCCCCAGGTTTTAGGTAAATCAGTTAACAATAACAAATGTTATTCTAAGGCAGTGGTCCTGAACATGGACTGCACTTTAGAAGCACCCAGGGAGCTTAAAAATAAATAAAACACTCCTGGGCCTCATGCCCCAGTGTTTCTACTGTGCGTCCAGGCTTGAGAATCATTGTCTTAAGTGTACAAGTATATACACTGGATTAAAAAAAGAAAAAAAAAGCAATCCTCAAGAGTTGTAGAGTCTGTTTAAAAACATCATGCTCCTGCCTATAACCCTGTCTCACATTTTGTATAACAAACCGATAGTTCACCCCTTGTGGCTCAGGAGGCCCCCGCAGAATCCTCTGCATGAAGGAAGAAAAGCTACATTAAACACTGAACAACAATTCTTAAGGAAAGGAAGAGCTTTCTTCTCTCATCTTCATTACTCTTCATCTTCCAACTGGAACCAGCATCCTCCAGTATGAAAGAGCCGGATTTAGACTGAATACCAAATGAGGACGGTGGGAATCTGAGAGGCGATTTCGGAAGACAAACCCTATGTGCCCCCAACAACAACAAAATCACCAGCTTTATTCTTTATATTTTCCTTTATATGTATATTTATATTCCCTTTATATTTCCCTGCAGACATGGATAATCTGTGTTCCATCAGCCTCCCTAAGGTTCCTGTATTATCTGTGAGGAATCCCAATGTCTGATTCATTAAGGAGCTGGTTATAAAGAACTGAAAGCCAGGCATTGTGCTCTGTGCTAAGAATTCACAGGCAATTAAAAAACCAGACACGTATACAAAATGTCCAGGGACACAAGGGTGGGAGTGACCAGTTCTGGTGCAGTTCAGAGTCTCTCTGCTCAGCAGGCATGGCCGCCTCTGCCTGGGTCTGCTCCGTTGTCACCTACCTGGCTGTCCGGAGGGAAGAGAGCTGTGCAGCAAGAGGCACTGCAGTCAGTCCATAATTAAGCCATATAATCAATCAATAAATAACAAATGTTGAATTTCAAAGGGAGATTGTCATCAATAGTTTCTTCGTATTCTATAGCCATTAGTAATAGAAAAATTGCAGAGGAGATTATCACCTTAAGTGGCATTTAATGTTTCTGACCTATGATTTGTGAAATTTTATCACTATTTTCAAAGAAGAAATATAGCTAGGATCATGGCTTATGGATGTTTTGGTTTCTGTGTGTGTGTGTGTGTGTGTGTGTGTGTGTGTGTGTATAATAAAAATTGTCCTAGGTACTCCTAAGGCTACAAAGATGAAAAAGAAAGAAGCCCACAGCATCGGGAACTATAATTGACACATTACATAAATGATGTCATTCAATTTACTATTACTTATTTTATTTATTACTTATTATCTCATTTGACTTAATCCTTCACAACAACCTCATGAGTTTTTATATTATTTTTTCTTGGATTTGTAACCAGATATTACCCATAGGCCCATTCTCTTTTGTATACCAGGATTACCTCACCCTTAAATTTGTGTATAAAAACAGAATATCAAGAGTAGTTTATGTTCAAATAATTTTGGAAACCCCTAGTTAAATAAAGATGCTTCTTTACCATAGAACATCTTAGCACTTTTAAATCCAGCATTCATTGGAACTCTCTAAGAGAGTGAGTGATATTTACACAATGTGAGCTCAACTGGTTCGACCACAGAAACCCTTGTTAACATGACTTCTTTTGGCGATGCTATCTAGGGAGAAACCTTTTTTGTATACTGCTTTATACTGTCTGCCCTCAGAAGCTAGAGTCTCCAAAGAGCATTGAACCAAGGCACAAATACCCATCTTAAAGGCAGAATGTGGTCAGTGCTCTCAGAGAGATAGAGACGGAAGCCAGGGCAGTTCAAAGTAAAAAGAAAAATACCTCCAACTGCTAGAATAGGCTACCCAGGAAATGTGACATTTGGACTTTATCAACAGTGGCATCAATTTCCTCCCAGGATCCCACTACCGAAACCCAGTGATTAGCAATGTTAGCTGCGATTTGGAATCCCTGGGAGGCCTTAACAAATGCTAATCTCTGGGTTTTACTCCCAGAGAGTCTGATTTATCTGGTTTGGGGTGTGGCCTAGACATCTGGATTTTTAAATCTGTCCAAGTGATATAATGAGCAGTCAAGGCTGAGACCTTGGCAAAGTCTGTGACTTGCCTGATCCAGAATAAAAACGGATGCTTTCTCTGCAAAAATTTTCATGCCATACCTCTCAGCTGTTCCCACAGTCAAAAGCCATAATCCAGGTACAGGTTTGAACCTTATTTATATCTGGGCCAGTATCACGGATGCTTCCAGATTTGCCTCCTTCTTTCAGATTTTCTCCCTTGAGGTATGCCTATCATTTAAAATGAAGCCTACAGAATCATACCAGTATCAGGATAATAGAGTTGTTAAGAGCACAGGCTCAGTGTCAGACTGCCAGAATTCAAATATATTACTAGGTTTCTAAACTTAGGTAAGATACCTAAGACTTTTTAAGCCTCAGTTTGTAAAACAATGTTAATAATAATACCAGCCCTTATAGGATTGTTCTGAGGATTTTAACGAGTTAACCCTGGAAACACCCTGTGCAGCACCTGGCACATAGCTGATATTCATTAAATGTTAGCTACCTTCTTTTTCTGCTCCTTCTCCTTCCTCTTCTTCTTCTTCATCATCATCATCATCGTCGTCTTCAGCATCATTTCATTACATTTCGATTAACTCACACAATAGCCCAGAAGTTAGAGGAAGCTGGTTAAGACCCTGTTAGGAGCTGGAAGTTTCTTAGGGATGCAGAATCTCAGGCTCCACCCCAGATCTGCATTTTCAAGGTGAATTTTATGCACATTTAAGTTAGAGAGGCACTGCTTCAGTTCAGTGATTCTCAGCTTTGCTCAGATTAGAATCACCTGAAAAGGGCTTTTAAAAAATTGATCCCAGAAAATAAAATCAGAATTGTGGGGATGCGACCCAGGCATCAGTATTTTTAGAGTGTCATAGGCAATTCCAGAGTGCAGCTAAAGTTGAAAAAACTGTGATTTAGGTCTAGAGATTACCAATAACCTCCACGCTTCTTATTCTGGGCCAGCCTCGCTTTTTCTCTCCCTCTCTCTTCTTGTATCACTCTCTCTTTCCCCCTCCCTCTCTTCTTACTGCAGCCAGATTCTATCTTCCTTTCCAAATTTATATGCTTATTCTTCCCTCAAACTTGCTAATGTTCAGATTCTGAACACTAACTTGAGCATTGATAACTCTCTCATTAGAAAGAGGCTAAACTGGTCTTCCAAACTCAACCCCTCGTCGCTTCCTATATATGCTCCCATACCTGTGATTACCTTAATTCCGCATACAGCCTGATCCACACCACCTTCATTTTATGTCCTTTACACTCACATCTGCTAAAATGAAGGGTCTTTTAATTCCTAGTAGGTGAATATTTCTGCACATAAAAAAATTAAAAATAAAAACTTTTTTGGAAAAAAAGTTTGTCTAAAGCATATTACCAAGAAGATGGATTGTGATTCCTAATTTTTATAGCTTTCAGACTTCTTTTACTTTCACGAGCATATGTGAATCTTACAACAGCCCTTTAAAGTATTCTAAACCCCATTTTGCACTCATATGTGGTGAGGAGGAGTTAAATTACTTGCCCATGTCCACAGAGCTAGGAAGTGGCTAAGCCCAGTCTTAAACACTCACCTTCTGGTGTATTTCAGGCTATTTCTCTCATACCACACTTCAAGTCAGAAGGTCCAGAATGTGACTCACCAAGCCCAGTGTCAGGTAGTGCCAACTAATGAGAATAAAGTAGGAGCCTGTGAGCTGTGCCTGTCTCTATCTTTGCCTAGTTATCTTAGGATGTCTAGTGATACCTGTTCTGTGGCTTAGAGAAGTTCTACATTAAACAGAAAATAGAGATCTATGATTTTGAATCTAGTTTTCTTCAGTATTCTTTGCTTTCTTCACTAAAAAATTTACTAGTCTCTGGTCAGGCTTCTGTATGAAACCACTGCAATATTTGCCTGGATAAAGAGTTTTCAGCATGTCTTTGACCTGGACTTTACGTGTTTCCCACAGGCTCACCAGCCTGCCACCTCTCACTGAACACGGTTCAGGAATAGAATGGAGGGAGGGGAGAAGAGACCTGCAAATAATAGAAAAACAAAACGAACAAATAATGGGTAGGGAATTGCACCACTTACCTCTTAAGAGCTTTGAATTAAATGACAAAGCACCTCTGAAAAAGCAACAAATCATTTCCACTCAAGCAACCGTGTTCATGGCATTTTTCATTTCATTCATTATATTATTTCTTTAGCTCCAGAATTTCTGTATACTTAAAATTTACTAAGAGGGTAGATCTTACTATCCTCACCACACAAAACAAAAACAACAACAAAGGTAATTATGGGAGGTGGTATATATGTTAATTACCTTGATTGTGGGGATCATTTCACTATGCATATGTATATCAAAACATGAAGTCATACATCTTAAATATATGCAGTTTTTATTTGTCAAAAAATTAAATGTAGAAATGTCTTTATTCATTTTCAGTAAAACTAAAAGTTTATGGTCATATACCCATATATGTACATGCTATTTGCATAAAATGACAGTTGCCCTGGAGAATAGAATTGGAGTTATTTATTTTTACCTTTCCTCTTTAAATAAAAATTGAATATCAAAAATGAAGGGATAGTCTAGATGTTTCTCATCAGTCTGTCATGCTTTAAATAAAGACTATTCTTAATACTTTAAAAAATGCTCTTAACTTTGTGATGAATGCCATTTTGAATACAACCCAAATCCAGCTGTTTAAGACCTATGCACAAAACACATAGCAGTTACTTCAAGCATTTTATTGAAGCCAAATGAGAGTTTTAGTGAAAGGAAAGGCCCAGAGCCTTTAGTTAGAAATTATCTCAGTCATCCTTTATATCAATAGTATCTCATCTGTGTCTCTATTCTTGCACAGCTTGTTTGAGAACAATATGGGTGTGTTTGTCCCAACCAATAGACTAAGATATCAGGAGGGCAGGTGATATGTCTAACACTTCTTTATATCAGAGCAAAGCCTTGTTCAGTGCCTTGTATATTACATACGCACATATTAAATGCTGAATACTTTTAATTAACTTGAAAGTACATTTAAATGATTGTACAGATTTGTTGTCTCTATCCCAATGCCTAGAATAGTGCTTGGCATCAAGTGGGCATTCAATCATTATTAATGAATGAATAAACATTTGCTAAGTGAATAAATAAATGATTTTTTTTAAAAAGTAAGTGTGCTTACCAAAAACCTAATTTATTTAGCAAGTTCTCGGGAATTGAAGGAATTAAGATTTGCAAAGTAAAAGAGGGGCCATGAATAAGTGAATAAGTTTTAATATTGTTATCCTGGATATTTTCTCAGAGTTTCTTGCTATATCTCAACTACCCAAGTTTGATATCTATTGGACAAGGAACTTTCAGGCCTTCCAATCCCCCTATGACAATGATCAAGAATGAATGCTTTTCAGCTGGCAGTACCCAAAATTTCCAAAGCTTTATGTTTATTCATGAGCAACTTCCTGCAGTATGAAGTATCATGGAGCATTTTGCAAATGCTAAGCATTTGAGTTTGCATCTAGCAGAGCCAGGGCCTTTAATAAATCCAAAAATATTTTTTGTTGAAATAACATTCTTAAAATACCATTTAGTTTTTGCATAAGCAGCTAACATACCTGAATCTAATTGAGTCTTAGCCAGTTTTCAGGAATTATGGGCAGGGGAGTGGATAAAGGAACAAATTAAATGACACTATGAAGAAGCAAACAGATACGTCCACACTGTGAGACAGGAAATTGACTTAGTTACTTTAACAAATTAAGGGCATGAAAACCAGAAAGGTAGAAGATATTGCTTTAGGTTAGTAGGTCTTAATGGATTTAATGTTACTTAAGTCATTAAATTGAAAGAAATATGTAAACTTTTTTAAAGAGTTTTTAAAAGATAAATGAAGACATTTGAAAATGGCCTGGATAGTGCATGATGTCAAAAGTTATTGTTGACTTCTGTCCAGCTCTGCATACAAGGAACTTGGAAGTTGTTGATCCACCCTAACAACAAGTAAAAACAAGTAAAAAGTTGACAGACTGAGAAATCAACAACTCTTCTGAGATCCATATGAAAGATAAGGCCACAGGTCAAGCCACAGTCCTCAAGATAGGAGAGGAAACTGGACAGGCAAATACAGAGAATAACAATTTACCAGAGCAGAGACTCATGAGTGGAAACTACTCTGGGAACCCATGCTGGGGCAGAAAAACTTGAATGTATTTGATCAATTGCTGGAGACTCTGTGTGGACAAGTCTGATAGTTAACAGCTCCAATGAGACCCAATCATAGTGGAGTCTGTCCCCGTCCCCCGCCAGTTTTGTAAGATTTAATTCCAGGAGCTCATGCTTCCACTAGAGGGAGGAGAAAAGCAAGAATTTTGAAATATGCCAGAGCATTCTGTTCTTCTTAAGAAGACTCACCTCAGAAGAAACTAGTTAAACAGATCCTAGACTGCTGGGGTATTTTCAGAACTTAACTGATGGGGAAAGTGAAATACCTAACCATCCCAGCCTAACTATCCCCTTCTACCTAAGGGGGTGGGGGGAGTGTGGTGGTGAAAAATATGAAAAATACTAGTGAAAATTGCAGTCCAGAAGCATAGTCTCACTAAAAGGCTGAGACCAAATCACAGGACTATAGAATGCTTCCCCTCCCCCAACACCTCACTGCTGCATAGCTAAAGTCCTATTTACAGCAGTTTTTTTTAAACCCCATATATCATGTCCAGCTATCAAGAAAAATTTACAAGGCATATAAAAAGGCAAAAGAACACAATTTGAAGAGACAGAGCAAGCATCAGAACCAAATATCGCAGAGAAATTGGAATTATCAGAGTGGGGTTTTAATATAACTATGATTAATATACTAGGTACTCTAATGGATAAAGTAGACAGCATGTGAGAACAATTGGGCAATATAAGCAGAGAGATGGAAATCCTAAGAACCAAAAGGAAATGCTAGAGATCCAAAACACTGTAATAGAAATGAAGCATCCTTTTGATGGACTTAATAGTAGACTGGACACAGCTGAAGAAAACGTCTCTGAGCTTGAGAATACCTCCATAGAAACCTTCAGAACTGAAAAGCAAAGAGAACAAAACAGAACAGAATATCCAAGGACTGTGAGACAACTACAAAAGATGTGAGTTGCATAATGTGAATACCAGAATGAGAAGAAAAAGAGTAAAAAACAGAAGAAATATTTGACACAATAATAGCTGACAATTTCCCCAAATTAATGTCAGACACAAAACCAGAAATCTGGGATCCAGGAAGGTCACAGAAAACCAAGCAGGATACATACCAAAAAAACAAACAGACAAAAAAAAAATTTAAAAACCAAACCGAAACAAAACAAAAACTATATACTACACCTAAGCATATCATTTTAAATTATAGAAAATCAAAGATAACTTTAACACTCCTGAAAGAAGACAGAGGGAAAAAATATCTTACCTGTAGAGAAACAAAGATAAGAATTAAATACAACTTCTCTTCAGATACTGTGCAAATAATAACAGAGTGAAATATTTAAAATGTTGGGAGTTTGTTGCTAGTAAACCTGGCTTGTGAGAAATATTAAAAGAAGTTCTTTAGAAAAAAGGAAAATAACAGGTCATAAACTTAGATCTACATAAGGAAAGGAAGATCATCAAAGAACGATTATGTAAAGGTAAAATAAAAACTTTTATTTTTCTTATTCTTAATTGACCTAACAGATAACAGACTGTTCAAAATAATAAAAGCAGCAATGTATTCTATCATATATATATTATATATATGCTTTATGTATCATATATATACATACATATAAGTATGCTTATGTATAAATGAAATAAATGACAGCCACAATACAAGGGACAAGAGAGAAGAATTAGGATTATTTAGTTTTTATAAGTTACACTACCTGTGAAGTGATATAGTTTTATTGGGAAATGGACTGGGATTATTGTAAAAACATATTGCAAACTCTTGGGCAACCACTAAAAAATGTTTTAAAAAAGAAGTGCATCTGATATTCTAAGAAAGAAGATAAAATGGAATCATATAAAATACTCAAAAGACAAAAGGCAGAAAAAGAGTAGAGGACAAAAATAAAAACAAAGAACAAGAGCAACAAATAGAAAACTGTAACAAATATGGTAGATATTAATCCAACTATATTAATAACCACTTTGAATGTCAATTGTCTAAATGCACCAATTAAAAGAGAGATTGTCAGCATGGATCAAGAAACATGACCCAACTGTAACCAAAAGTGGTGTCTGTCTGCTCACTGCTCAAAAGCCAGTAAAGAGGCAAAGTTGGTGAAAAGGAAAGTTTGCTTTATTTTGGATGCCGGCAACCAGTAGTGCTACTCCTCCCACCACCCCAACAATCAGGGGGCAAGAGCTTTTACAGACCGAGGGAGGGGGCTACATACAGAAACAGCACAGTCAGCTCTGACAGTCATCTTGAAATTGGTCATCTTGATTGTTTTAAGTACATTTAATCTTCAGTTCCAGGGTTGGTTTGTTCCCATTTATTTAAGGCCAATTCTCGGAATTGTGGCAGCTTATGTGATGGCTACAGTCTGGTCATCATATAGTTAACTTCTTCCACCTGGTGGGGGTTTCAGTATTTACAAAACAGCTCACAGGATATGGCTCAGAATATTACCTATAGCTTAATCTCCAAAATATACAAGCAGCTCATGCAGCCCAATATCAAAAAAATGTGCTACTCCTCCCACCACCCCAACAATCAGGGGGCAAGAGCTTTTACAGACCGAGGGAGGGGGCTACATACAGAAACAGCACAGTCAGCTCTGACAGTCATCTTGAAATTGGTCATCTTGATTGTTTTAAGTACATTTAATCTTCAGTTCCAGGGTTGGTTTGTTCCCATTTATTTAAGGCCAATTCTCGGAATTGTGGCAGCTTATGTGATGGCTACAGTCTGGTCATCATATAGTTAACTTCTTCCACCTGGTGGGGGTTTCAGTATTTACAAAACAGCTCACAGGATATGGCTCAGAATATTACCTATAGCTTAATCTCCAAAATATACAAGCAGCTCATGCAGCCCAATATCAAAAAAATAAACAACCCAATCCAAAAATGGGCAGAAGACCTGAATAGACATTTCTCCAAAGAAGATATACAGACTGCAGACAAATACATGAAAGGCTGCTCAGCATCACTAATCATTAGAGAAATGCAAATCAAAACTACAGTGAGGTCTCACCTCACACTGGTCAGAATGGCCATCACCAAAAAGTCTACAAACAATAAATGCTGGAGAGGATGTGGAGAAAAGGGAACCCTCTTGCACTGTTGGTGGGAATGTAAATTGATACAGCCACTATGGAGAACA
>NC_041223.1:19104534-19135666 GCF_002837175.3 Physeter macrocephalus | reverse complement strand
ATTGCTTTGTGCCCACCTAGAGGGGAGAGATAGGGAGGGTGGGAGGGAGACGCCAGAGGGAGGAGATATGGGGATGTTTGTATATGTATAACTGATTCACTTTGTTATACAGCAGAAACTAACACACCAGTGTAAAGCAATTATACTCCAATAAAGATGTTAAAACAAAAAAAAAAGAATATTATCTATAGCCCTTGAGAAGGAACTAAAAGTCCTTGACTATGTTTAATGACTAAACTATTAATATTTGGTCTCCTTTGAATGTTTTCCTTTGTTTCTGCATGTTCTCACCTCTCTGATTAAACTTATCCTTTGGCTAAAGTTTGTCCACAGACAAAAGGCAGGCAGAGGACATGGAAGACAAGGACCATAGGATCCTGCTCCGTTTCACAACTGTACGTTATCTATAAGAAACCTACTTTAAATATAAAACCTACTTTAAATATAAACCTACTTTAAATATAAAAACATGTAGATTAAAAGTAGATGGATGGAGAAAAATATACCATGCTTGAACAGTAACCAAAGGAAATCAAGAGTAGCTATATTAATTTCAGACAGAGCAGACCTCAAGGGCAGGAGAGTTGTCAGGGCTAAAAAAGGGCATTATATAATTGTAAGAAGGTCAGTTATCCAAGAAGACATAACAATCTTCAATGTGGATGCACCTAACAACAGATCATCACACTACATGAAGAAAAAACCGATGAATCCATTATCATAGTTGGAGACTTCAACATCCATCTATCAGAAATGGACAGATCCAGCAGGCAGAAAATCATTAAGAACTTAATGACTTCAACAACACCATCAATCAACTGGATATAATTGACATCTGTAGACAACCTCATCCAACAAAAGCAGAATACACATTCTTTGCCAGCTCACAGAACATTCATCAAGATGGACCAAATTCTGAGCCATAAAGCATACCTTAAATTTTTTAAAAGAATAGAAACCATACAATTCCTGCTGTCAGACCACAATGGAATTAAACTAGAAATCAACAGAAAAATAAGTGGAAAAATACCAAAACATATGGAAGTTAACACATTTCTAAATAACACACAGGTCAAAGGAGAAATCTCAAGAGAAATTAAAAATATTTTGAACTATATGAAAATGAAAGCAACAAATTACCAAAGTGTGTGGAATGAAGAAAAACAGTCCTTAGAGGGAAATTTATAGCACTGAATGCATATATTAGAAAAGAAGAAAGATCCAAAATCCCCCTTAGGAAGCTAAAAATACAAAGAGCAAATAAATCCCAAAGTAAGCAGAAGAAAATAAATAAGTATTAGAGCAGAAATCAATGAAATAAAACAGAAAATCAACAGAGAAAATCAGCAAAACCAAAAGCTTGTTCTTTAAAAAGATCAATCAAATTGATAAGCCTCTACTCAGGCCAACTAAGAAAAAAAAAGAGAGGAAACAAATTACAAATATCATAAATAAAAGAGGGGACATCATTACAGATCACATGGAAATTTAAAAGACTAATAACAGAATTCTATGAACAACTCTATGCCCACAAACTCGATAATTTAGGTGAAATGGACCAATTCCTTCAAAGGAACAATCTACCAAAACTCACACAGGAAGGAATAGATAAAATACTCTCCGTGAAATCAGAATAGAGGGAAACTTTCTTAACTTGATTTTTAAAAAATCTACAAAAAACCTACAGCTCATATACTTAATAGTGGGAAACTTGAAGTTTTGCCACTAAAATCAGGTACAGGGCAAGGATATCCTTTCTCACCAATCCTTTTCAACAGTGTACTGGAAATCCTTGCTAATACAATATGGCAAGAACAGGAAATGAAAGGTATACAAATTGGTAAGGAAGATACACAACTGTCTTTGCAGATGAAGTGATCAGTGGTTTCTGGGTCACAGAGGAAGGATGAACAGGTGGAGTATAGAGGATCTTTCAGGATAGTGAAAGTGCTCTGTATCATAATATAATGATGGATACACGTCATTATACATTTGTCCAAACTCATAGAATGTAAATATAACATCAAGAGTGAACACTAAGGTAAACTACGAGTTTTAGGTCATTATATGTTGATGTAGGTTGTAACAAATGTCCCAGTCTGGTGAGGATATTGGTAACGGGGGAGGCCGTGCATGGGTGTCGGCAGGGAGTATGTGGGAAATCTCTGTACTTTCATCTCAATTTTGCTGTGAACCTAAAACTGCTCTAAAAAAACAAATCTTAAGAAAAAGTTATTGTTAATTGTGTAAGGAGAGATAATGGTATTGTGAATATGAAAGTTAAAAATACCTGTATTCGAGATGTACATTGAAATACTGATGAAATGACATAATATTTAGAACATACATTTAAAATAATTCAAAAATAAAATAGAAAAAAGAAATGATAAGATGCAAGTACAGAAAATTCTGATAACTATTGAATATGGATGATGAGTAATAGGTGATTATTATACCACTCTCTATACTTCCATGTTACATTTTATCTAATGTTACATTTTTAACAACAAGGTAATGGTACACAATAAACACAGAGCCCAGAGTTACAGTTCTCCCTGAAGGTTACCAATTTCATCCAGATCTATTTATCTTTTAAGAATTATTCCACATATCAATTATACTGATATATTACTATATATTCTATGTATGAGACCATGCCATCTACCCTGTTTTGTACTCTGCTTTTACAGCTATCTTGGGAACTTGCTTAACATTACATATAGAGCTATATCATGCTTCTTAATGTCCGCCTATGATTTTATCTCACAATTTTAAGGAATGTTGTTTTATCCGTTCATATGCATAATAGAGAAAATGACTTCGGGGTTAAAAAAAAATCAATGGAAACATTTTATTCCCACTCTCTCATGGTGCATGCCTGACCGAGACAGCAGAAAAGAGGGCTTTTAGCCAGAAGGCCATCACTAATGGGAAAGCTCGCACATTTTCATCCCTTCCTGGTCTTTGCTCACCCATACAGAACATCGAATGCCACATGTATGTGGGTATGCCTGGGTATCTGATAAAACATGTTTTTTCTTCTCAAAATGAATGAAATAACATTACCCAGTAAGAAGATGGGAAAAAATTTTCAGAAGAGAAAATATGTTTTTTCTGAGGTGAAAAGGATATAACTCTAAATTAAAGATTAATTTGAAAGAATTTGTATTATTCAGAAAATTGTAGATACGAAATAACTTTCAGAATGAAATGCAAATTTTTCAGAGGTTTGAAGCCAAAATAAGAAAGATAAAGCTATTATTCTAGTTTAACTTCCTCTTTCCTTCTATGTTCTTCTAAGGTAACAATAATCATTGCATAAATATTTTTAAATACTAAATTATGAAATATGAAACATTGTAATTGTTAAGATTATTTTCTAGAAAGAAGGCTAAACATTTAACTTTAAGGGCAATTTGTACTTTATAGTTTGAATATATTTACATTCAATCAGGAAAATGATTAAATGACACCCAGGAATTCAACCAGAAATAATACATTATGAAAAATTTTGTTTTACTATTTCCTAGCAGACTGTTATATGGGGTAATAAAACTGACCTCACTATAAAGCAAAGAAAAGGAAATTTTACTTTTTCTATTAAGAGCCATATATAATGTTCTTTGTGATCCCATACCCACACACATAAAAATCAGAAAAAAAATCTATATATCTCGTATTTTTCTACTATTTACACAGCAATTTAACAAGAATTATGTGAAGTAGAAAAATATAAAAATTTAATATTTGTATATCTCTCTAACCATTTTCTCTTCCCAATAAATCTCACTCCCCCAAAGAATAAAATGTGCTTTGTGATCTTTATAGTGACATAATAATCACAGCTGAATCCATAATAGAATTTAACATTAGTATTGCCTTTTTTTTTATAATTTAAATACTTCCTGACTTGCTTCTGGAAGCCCTTGCCACTCCAGGGCACAGGTCCTTAGGGCATTATTTCTGTTTTTGTTTATTGTCTCCATCTGATTTTATCAAACACCTAAAATAGAATAATGAAATTATTTAGACAGGAGGCACCTCAAGATGTCCAAACATAACTCTTTCGTCATGGTACTACTACTAATTACCTTTTATTGAACAATTATTTTGTACCAGGCACTATGCTGAGAACTTTTCCTATATTGCATCATTTAATGTGATAGATACTCTGTAATTATCTCCAATTAATGGTAAGGAGAGAGTGGTTCATAAATGTTAATTATCTTGTTTAAGCTCACTGTAGAACTAGTTAATTTTGTCTGCTCAGCATCCATTTGCATTTCTTCTCATACCTCAGTTTTCCTTTAGGGAACCTACATGTCATCTGTCATCCCTGCTCTCAGTCGATGTAATTGAGTTGAGGCTGACTCTGACCCCTGCCTCCAGGGACAGAAATCTGCCCAAGGCTAGGCAAACTAGAAAGATTTATTGATTCAAGAGTTGACTCCTGTCCTAAATTGGACCAATTGAGTAAATCCCAGGGCCCATGATGGTGCTTTGGGAAAAGAGGTGCCCTCATTCTGGGGAGGTTGCTGAACTGGTAAGGTGTAAGCCTGGAGCTCATGGTGACCCTCTTGCCACAATACAGGGAAAAGTCAAAAGTAGTAAGACAAATTCCTAATGAGATGGATCATGCCTGAAGTCTGAGCTACTCCTGGATTTGGGGTTATATAAATGAACAAATTCTACCCTCAGAATGGGAGAAAATATTTGCAGATGAAGCAACGGATAAGGGATTAATCCCCCAAATATACAAACAGCTCATGCAGCTCAATACCAAAAAAACAAACAACCCAATCAAAAAATGGGCGGAACACCTAAACAGAAATGTCTGTTTAGACATTTCTCTAAAGAAGACATACAGATGGCCAACAAACACATGAAAGGATGCTCAACATCACTAATAATTAGAGAAATGCAAATCAAAACTACAATGAGGTATCACCTCACACTGGTCAGAATGGCCATTATCAAAAAGTCTGCAAACAATAGCGGGGCAGTGAGTAGAATTGGGAGATTGGGACTGACATGTATACACTACTATGTATAAAATAGGTAACTAATGAGAACCTACTGTATAGCACAGGGAACCCTACTCAGTGCTCTGTAATGACCTAAATGGGAAGGAAATCCAAAAAAGAGGGGATATATGTATACATATAGCTGATTCACTTCACTATACAGCAGAAACTAACACAATATTTTAAAGCAACTATACCCCAATAAAAATAATAATAATAATAATAAATAATAATAAAAAAATAAATGAACACATTTTTTAAAGTGTGTTTGTGTGGTTCTGTCTTTTGGAATTAGTGATGAATTATTCAATCACTAAGCTGATACATGGCAGAGCCAGAAATTAAACCCAGGTTTCCCATTCTAAACCCTTTACAACACAGTACTGGGATTTGATTTAATCTGTCATTACCTCTAAAGAACTGGAACAAATTGGAATGTGATTTAGCCACGGAAGGTGACCTAGAATCAGACCTGAAGTCAAAGATTTATACGGAATTAATTTAGTAAGGACATGCCACCAAGGGAAACTAATAAGGGAAGGGGATGCCAGAGCAGAAAAGGAGAAGAAGCCAAGAAAGGGTTAAGTTTCTGGCAAAGCCCCAGCCTCAACCTGATTTCTGAGAGGCTCTGAAGTGTAAATTACACTGTGGTTTGTCCTACCTTGGCCAGGGGACTGGGCTTCTGGATTAGATTCCAGTCAGCCACTGGCAAACAGGTTACCGTGGGTGGAGGGGACACACATTCCCAGGTACTTCCCCTCTCTGCACATATTGGAGACAGAGCTCCAGGAACCCAAGGGCCATCCTCTGAAGGACTACTATAGGAAGTAAATCCGAATCAGAGGAATCTTCCCTGGTTCTCTGCAATGATCAGCTTCTCTGGAGTAGGATCCTAGTTAAGTCAAAACTACAGGAAGGTCTCAGTGAGGCAATGTGAAATTGAGGTACGACTTGTTTCCTTGTTTTCTTATAACGTTCCCTAATCCATGGACAGAAACTTCTCCAAGTCTATGACTTTCTCATATTTATTTTGGTGCCAGAGACCATTTCCCCATCCACAAAGCTGCAACCCCACCAAATATCCTTAACTTTACTCAGCATGAATTTTCTCACATTTACTGTGGGGAAAATAATAGAGCCCATAACAATAAATTGCATTAAAATTACATGATGAACTGCATTGTTACAAAACCTAGTACTGAGCTATTTGCATGTTGTAGAACATATAGGCAGAATTGAGTCCTTGCAAAATTCCTATGTAGAAGCCCTAATCCCCAACATCTCAGACTGTGACTTGACTTGGAGATAGAACTTTTAAAGAGGTAATTTAGTTAAAATGAAGCCCTTAAGGTGAGCCTTAATTGAATCCAACTGGTGTCCTTATAAGAGAGGAAATTTGGACACAAAAGAAGACACCAGAAATGCTGGTGCACAGAAAGACCATGTGAGGACACAGTACAAAGGCAGCCATCTGCAAGCCAAGAAGAGAGACCTCAGAAGAAACCAAGCCTGCCAACACCCTGATCTTGGACTTCTAGCTTCCAATAAAGTGAGAAGATAAATTTCTGTTGCTTAAGCCATCCAGTCTATGCTATTTTCTTATGGAAGCCCTGGCAAACTAATATACATGCATATAAAAACTGTCCCTTCCTTAGTTTCTCATTCCAGTAATCCATCATTCCTGTGTAGGCATGAGCAGAAGGCGGTATCAGGAAAAGAAGTGTGTCCTCCTCACAGTGTTTGGGGCTACCAAGTTGAGCAATTCAAAAACAAACCCTAGAAGAGAATGGAATAGGTTTTCCAAAAAGAAATATTCAGTAGACTCATATTCCATATTCATTGACACTGCAATATCAGGAAATTATTCTCAAGGCTACAGCCCAGAGACCACAGTAATGTAAGCATGAGGGTCAGATGGAACAAAACCAGGGCCCAACAGGGAGATCAGCTCCGTGCTTTGTGACCGCCTAGAGGGGTGGGATAGGGAGGGGGGGAGGGAGACGCCAAGGGAGGGGATATGGAGATATATGTATATGTATAGCTGATTCACTTTGTTATACAGCAGAAACTAACACACCATTGTAAAGCAATTATACTCCAATGAAGATGTTAAAAAAAAAAAACCAGGGCCCAGAGTCCAAGTGCATTTATGTTCAGAGCCTTAGTAAATGACGGGATGGAGTAAAGATGAGATCTCCCTTTGGTCTCTTGGGTCTAATTTTGGTTCACCAGCTCTACAAAAGCTACTCAGGACCAGTAGGTACTTAACAGAAGTTAAACAATCTCTCCACATCTTGTCTATGATTCTGAAAAATGAATCTAGAAAATCAAAGCCATAAATCTCTTTATAGCTGCCTTCCAAAGGAAACAATTTCTGATATGATTTTTATTGGAATAGTAAGTCCAACAAATAAATCCAGAAATGCAATAAAGCCTTTCAAGATGGAAATAAAAAATGAGTTAAAATATTAGAGCAGAGAAAGCAGAAATATATGCTCCTCTTTTTGAAATCCTACTCCATGTTCCTGCAGTGAAGAGAATGCCTGGTAGTATACAAAAAGCCTCTTTATATACATTATCCCATTTGAACCTCACAGTAACACAGGATAAATAGAAAAGATAACTTAAGATCAGAGAGGTCACCAAGTATTTTGCCTGAGATCAAAACAATAAGTGGAGAGGAAAAAAATCAAATTTTATAGAATTTCTTATATTTAGGAATTTGATGCAACATTTAGAAAGATAAAGGTAAATTAGGTTCAGGTCAATAAAGAAGACTTGATTTAATGCACTCTTCTATCAAAAATATTGTCATTGTTCAATGGAACTTTAAGTTGTATTCTTCATAATTCATGGACAATAATTAAATACAAGAAGCCAAAAGCAGGAATAGAATCAGGTTTCCTAAATATTGGTCACTCTATATAATATTCCAAGATAAAGAGCTGGAGCCAGCACTTTAGATCCACAAGTGATCTAGTTTTGTAGTCTCTTAGGAGACATAGAAAGATAAATTCTTCCCGCAGTTCTTTCTTGCCATTGTTCAGCCAGGAAAATCCAGCTATCTACACATAGATGAGGGTCTATGTGAGTTGGAGATTGGTGAGGAGACAGAAAAAACCATATCAACTGTGAGGTCTTTGGCTGTGTCACCTTGGCTGGGCTACAATCACGTTATTCAATCAAATACTAACCTAGGTGTGGCTGTGAATGTATTTTGGAGATGTGATTAAAGTCTATAATCAGTTGACTTTGAGTAACAGAGAATAAATCTGGGTAGACCTGTTTCAATATGTTGAAAGGCTTTAAGAGCAGAGCTGAGGCTTCCTTGGCAAAGAAGAAATCCTGCCTGTGGATAGCACTTTCAGCCCATGTACAAGTGTTCCTGCCTGCCATTCCTGACCACATGCCCTGTGGATTTCAGATTTGCCCAGTCAGCATGCACATTCATGTAAACCAATTCCTTGTTTTATATATATATAGTATCTCCTACTATTTCTTCTTCTTTGGTTGAACCTTGAGTCATATACCAGTTATTTGAACAGTAAAAAGTTAAAACAAATAATTAACTAGGTTAAAAGTTATTAACTAGGAAACTGAAAGGGTAGAAAGAGAACTCTGAAATATGAACTTGCAAACGAAGGAAGCAGTTACCACCTCTAGTGCTCAGGGCACAAAGGACAGAGAGAAGCTGGAATTATGACACTTTAGCAACTTAGAGGAGAGAGCCTGTGGCCTGGCTCCAAGGAGGTGAGGCTAGCTGACGTGCTTGTGTCTTTGAGTAGGCACGGTAAGGCGGGTCTGGAGAATGGAGGAAAATACACTGATACAGCTGCTCCTTTAGGACGGCACTGCTAGTGCCAGAATGAAGAATCAAGGTGAGGGTGATGCTCAGGGGAAGCGCCTGCAGACAAGTAGGAAGCGAGTGGGAGGGGTGCGTCTGTTCTTTCTCCTGCAGCTTTCCAGCCTCATTCTAGTGCCTTCTATTGTTGGAAACTAACAAGGATTGAGTTGGCAAAGCAAATTTGTGGTTTGCAGCTAATGCAAACTTTCAGAAAGATAAAGATGAATTAGATGCAGGTTGATTACAGTCCTATCAATCAAGAAGACCTGATTTAATACACTGCTCTGTCCCAGAGGGAGGTTTGGCACTGAGAGAAAATGGCTTAATAACTGGAACAGGGTTTTCAGATTGCTCAGAATATATACATATATGAGAAGGTGTATTCTGCCAAAGAAGAACCCGAAAAGCATATGGGTGGGCATACCTGTAGCATACCACTTTTTAAGTCTTCTATTCTATTAAATACAGCTAAATCAAAATTAACTTGTTGAGGAGGGGAATACTCCCCCCGCTACTCTTCTTGAGTTCTTGTGACTGGAGATAAAATCAACACAAGACATTAAGAGGAGAAAAAGAAACAAATTTTAATTCATACACACAGAGGTCTCATAGAAATGGGACCTAAAAAGCAGCCAAAGGAGTCAGCTTTTATACTTTTTAGACAAAGAAACAGAACATTTGTAAGAAATTGACAGGATAAAGAAACTTAGACTTTGGGTGCTTAACTAGTGAAAAAACTGAACAGAGTTTGTTTGGGCTTGGGGTAGTAAATTAAAGAACTAATAAGTTTTAATTCTAAACCTTCCTCACCCCAAATTCCCTATTTCTGGCAAAAAGGATGTCCTTCTACCTCTAGATGCAGGGAGTGTACCTTTCATAAAGGAGATTTATTTCCTGCTTTCAGAGAGACAGAGAGGAAGGTCAAAATGTCCCTCTCACATTGGCCATTTATAAGTACCTTTAAATTCAAAACAATCCATATGCCATTGAGGCACACTTTGTGGCGGCCTGCCCTGGGCCCCAACAATCTACTGCCCTATTTCATTCTTTAAAAAAAACAGCCATTTAAATCCTGCTCTACTTAAAACCTCACTTCATATTCAAGACTTGGTAAACTGATTTTCACCCCTATCAGACCACTTAAAAGTCAACAATAATCACACTGATTGCCAGAACACTTTTAAAAATACTCAACCTTGGGCTTCCCTGGTGGCGCACTGGTTGAGAGTCCGCCTGCCGATGAAGGGGACACGGGTTCGTGCCCTGGTCTGGGAAGATCCCACATGCCACGGAGCGGCTGGGCCCGCTGAGCCTGCGCGTCTGGATCCTGTGCTCCGCAACGGGAGAGGCCACAACAGTGAGAGGCCCGCGTACCAGAAAAAAAAAAAAAAATACTCAACCAAACTAATTATATTCTTTAAAGTAGGTCAGAAGTGGGGACAGAGTAGGATTAAAAACTATCTACTTACGAGTTATGCAAAATCCCTACTGTGAGTAAAAAAGAGCTAGTAGGAATTGAAGGTAACGTGATAAAGTGGTAGATATTAGAAAGTAAGAAATGATAAGACTTGGAGACCAGCTCGCATAGAGAATGAGGTAAAGAGGAAAATCTGGATCACCCTGATGTTGTTTTGTTTTGTTTTGAGCAAAACTAGGCAAAAAGCAATAATAAACAATCAACAGGTCCTTGAGTCTGGCTCACAGATGATGCCTGCAGAGGAGCTCCCACATGCCTTCTGCTGTCACCTGAGAAAACAGCCTGATTTCTTGAAAATGCCTCATTGTTTCATGTACCTATGACTTTTCACAAGTTCTGACTTCTGCCTAGAATGCCTTTCTTTCCTTATTTTTCCATGAACAACTTATTTAAACTTCCAGTCTTATTCAAACTTCTCCTTCTCAGTAACATCTCCTCTGTCTCAGGGCTGTAACACTGCACAGCTCCAGGGAGATAATTCACAAGTGCTTCATATAAATAATGTCCCTTGGAGTTGTGTAATTTGACAGCCTTCCTCTGACATTCCCAGGCAAAGTCTGGGTAGGACATGCTGCCTATCTATCTATCTATCTATCTATCTATCTATTGATATCTATCTTCTATCTATCATTATTAGTTCCCTAGGGCTGCTATAACAAAATACCACAAACTGAGTGACCTAAACAACAGAAATTTATTTTCTCATAGTCTTGGAGGATAAAAGACAAAGATCAAGGTACTGTCAGGGTTGGTTTCTAGTGAGACCTCTCTTCTTAGCTGGTAGATGGCCACCTTCTTCCTCTATTCTCACAAGGCCTCTTTTCTGTGCACTCATGGGGAGAGAGAGAGATCTCTGGTGTTCCTTCCTCTTCTGATAAGAACACAAGCCCTATTGGATTAGGTCTCTACCCTTGTGACCTCATTGAACCTTAATTGTCTCCCTGCAGAAACTATCTTCAAATACAGAAATATCAGAAGTTAGGGCTTCAATATATGGATTTTGGAGGAACACCAATCATTTCATAACACTATCTGTATTGGAGCCCTTACTACTTCACATTTATATTCTCATGTCTGTATGTCTTATATCTCATTCTCATACCCACTGAGCCTGATTTCTTTAAGGTAAAAGATCATATCCTATATATCATTGTTGTCCATTAAAAATGGCCACAAATACTTTGACATTTCTATTGGGAGATGGGATTGATTTTCCCTCTTTTTGAATTTTGGCAGGATCTGCAACTATTTGGACCAATATGTTAGAGAAGAAGTAACATTGTTTCAGGTTCCAGATCTAGGCCTTAAGAAACTAGCAGCTTTCACTTCCTATCTTTTATAACAATTGCTTTTAGATCCAAGCCCCCATAATGCGAGGAAGCCCAAGTAGTAGCACCACGAAGGAAACTACATGGTGAGAAATCAAGGCTGACTATGCTCTCAGCTGACAGCCAGCACCAACTTGCCAGCCACATAAGTGCATCAACTTGGAAGTGACCCCTCCAACTCTGCTGATACTATGTAGAAGAGAGACATATTGCCCCTAGAAAATCCTGGTCAAATTACACATTTGTTAGTAAAATATATGATCACCATTTTAAGCCACTAAGTTTTTGGCTGGCTTGCTACCAATAGATTACCCTCTGCCCTTTGTGCTCCTGTTCTCTGTGCTTAGCACAGGGTCTGAAGCATTCTGAAGTTAACATTTAATATATAAAGAAATAATGGAGGGCTTCCCTGGTGGCGCAATGGTTAAGAATCCTCCTGCCAATGCAGGGGACAGGGGTTCGAGCCCTGGTCCGGGAAGATCCCACATGCCATGGAGCAACAAAGCCCATGTGCCACAACTACTGAGCATGCACTCTAGAGCCCGCAAGCCACTACTACTGAGCCCACGTGCCACATCTATTGAAGCCTGCGCACCTAGAGCCTGTGCTCCGCAACGAGAGAAGCCACCACAATGAGGAGCCTGTGCACCGCAACGAAGAGTAGCCCCTGCTCGCCGCAACTAGAGAAAGCCCATGCGCAGCAACGAAGACCCAACACAGCCAAAAGTAAAAATAAATAAAATAAATAAATTTAAAAAAAAAAAGAAAGAAAGAATGGATATGCAAGTTCCCAGGCAAGATGAAATGAATGTTAAAGACATGCTTGATGTATAGTTTTGCAGGCCTGAACTTCTTGCCAGATGGGAAATAAGACACATATACCATTACACATAGATAAGAACAAGTGACACAAAAATTAAACCAACAAAATGTCACAGTGTACTAAAAAAGAAAAACAAGATGTTTGAAAAGTGTATACTTTAGGAATCTTTATTTTGCAAGCAATAGAAAACCTGACTCAAACTAGCTCAAATGCTACAGAAAATTTATTGAATAATATTGATGTAAAATCCTGGAAAAGGGTAGGCTTCTAGTCAGTCATGGTCTAGTGGCTCAGCAATGTCACTCAAGACCTAGTTTCTCCCCAGGTTTCTCTTGACTTCTTCTGGTGTATCTGTTTAAGCCTAAATCTGCATTCCTTGTAGTTATAAGATGGCAGCATCAGAATGTGGAGGAATTATATGCTTTCTTTCTAATTTCCAAGAGAAAAAGAGATCTCTACCGAAGAGTAATGAAGCTACTTTCCCAGAAACCCCCATCAAGCATCTGCTAGCATCTCAGACATATACCTATTCATCAGTCAATCTCTATGGCCAAAGGGATTGAGTGTGCTAGTTGGTTTAAGTCAGTCAGGAGCCACTCCAGGAGGAGGACTGTGAACTCCATGAGGGAGGATGAGTATTTCAGCAAAATAAGGATACTATTGCCAGTATAAGGGAGGATGGATGCTGGATAGACAAAATCCCCAAGTACCTATTTATGGATGTGATATTTGAGACAGACTTTGAAGAATGGGTGTGTATGAAGGAGGGGCTTTGCTGGTGAGGGGGCAACATAACCAGAGCTCAGTATCAGGAAGATACAATGAATGTGAAGGAAACATCAAATGGTCTAGATTTATAGGAAGAACAAAGGGATGTTTAACTTGGGCAGCATGACTCATAGGAGGTTTATTCGCAGCTTTTTTAGGTATCCTTGAGCTCCTTACAATGATGTAAAAAATATTGGGTTTATAGATACATGGGTATCCTCCTGGGAAAAAGTCCACAGATTGTTAAAGGTGTTAGTAACAAAGAACAAAACAAAAAGCAGCAGTGACTAGAACAGAGTATGGTAAAAAATTGGGGGTGCTAATGTTGAAGTTCTTAATTTCCAGGGTACAATGTTTATACTTAATTGAAAGGCTAGCACAGGTCCTTTAGAAAGCAGATTAGGAGAACACACTGATTTGGTTGGAAGATAATAAATTCAACATTAGGGATATTGATTTTAAGATAATGGTAGGACAGTGTCTAAACAGGAAATTGGAATGTGGAACTGAAGCCCAGGAGAACCATTGAGGTTGAAGACACACTTGTGGGACTTTAGAAACAGAAGCCAACATAACTATTGGCATGTAGCTACTATCAAAACAACAGATTCCACCACATTCTTTTATTGTAGCTCATGTTATTGTTCCAGTGTGCAATTTTCAAGCTCTCCGCTAAACCGAAGTTCTTTCATCTAATGAGGGCAGTGTGCAGAGAAAGGAAATTGGCTTAGCAGAATTCATTTTGCTTTAGCAGTGCTTCCTTCATAAAAATTCAAGTTTAATTCCATACTGCTTTAAAAAATGATACAGTGTCATTGAGTCAACATGTTTCTCCCATGGGATTCCTAGCTCCCCAACATGCAAACTGCGTCCTGATAATACCTATTAATTTTATGAGATGTGTGGTTTAGTAAATGCCTTTTTAAACCTATTAGGAAAAGTAGATTTTATTTTGGGAAAAAAACCCTGCCTATTTGACATTCCGTGTTTTCTTTCTAATTTGTTGTTAAATAAGATTTAAATTCTATTCAATCATTGTTAAGTAGTTTTGCGCAGTAATAAGTCCTTCAACTGGATAGGCCATGATGCAGATAAACCACTAGCACAGGTTAGAGTTGGAGGAAAAAGGAGTAGTATCATATACTATTTGGTGATATTTAATTGCAGTCATTCAGGTGAAACTGGATATAATTGGTAGGTAATAAGCAGACTTGTTCTTCATTAAGCATTTAGGATTTGTCTTTCAATAGTAATGAGCATAAGTAAGTAGTTTCAGAGTATTCACTAATGAATACTTATGTATTATTGAGTATTTGCAGAATGACATATGACTTGGAAGGAAAAGGAGAAGTAGCAGTGTACTGAATAAATAAGATACACTAAATAGAACAAATAAAAAACAAAAATTGTAAAAGTTATCTTCATTAAGCACTATTTGAATATTATCCCAAATGCCCAAATTTCATTAGCCCCATTCTTCACTTTTATATATATATCCTCATAATATTATATTTTATCCTTACAACAGAAAAAGGACTTAAAAAGCTGTGGTGCATATATAAGATATTATAATGCTAATATGCATTGCCTTCCAGGAATGTCTGTGAATCCCCATTTACTTTTTTGCAGAGTCCAGATTAGCTCCCATTCTGTTGATATTCTAAATTATAGTATTTAAGATTCATCTTTATCTTTACTAACATCTACCTTCTAATGAAAATCTTTTTATAGAAGGATTCTTTAGTGGTTTTATAAAGCTATTATCTCTCAATTCTTTCTTTCTCTCATTTTGTTTTTCATTTAGACAGTCATAGAAGGGCAGCAGTGCTTTGAACCATGGCTTGCAATATGTGTCTTTTGTATAGCAATCTTACAACATGAAGACTATAGCAAGCAAAATGACATCAAGAACATTTATCAAATTGTGGTATTATTCACTTGGGCTTAGTGAGACAGCTGCCCAAATAAGTATAGTAGAATATTTAGGGTGTTGTATGAGGCTGTGGCTAGCCTCGTAAGAATTGACTGCATCTTACTCAAGAGATTCTCTGTCTCCAAGAAAGTTACATTAGTTTAGAGCACACTTGGTTTCAGTCAATATTGGTTTAAACACTGGTTTTTTGCAACTCTATACACAGCCACAAATGTGAAAGCTAACTTAAGCTGCATTTCTAGAGTTTTGGAAGACCAAGTCTACCACTATTAGCTACAGATGGCATGTGCCAAGATCAGATAATAACAAAAGAAAGAGGTTTTATACAGAATAAATAAACAGACTTTCAAAAATCTGTTTATAACTAAGCTTAAAAACTACTGACAGGGATTTCCATCAGTAAGCTAGCTTTTGTTTTGTGAGGTGTAGGTTCCTTAGAATAATGATTTCTAAATGTCTACCTACAGACCCATTTTTTTCCCACAGGGTTTCCATTAGTCTGTAGTAAAATAAATCAAATACAGGCAGTGCAATACCTTTATTATGTAATTAAATTTATTTCATTCAAAAGAAAGTTTTTCTCCTTCAAATGTAGGTCTTCCAAAAGTTTTTAGTATAAAATGGTTTTGTATTATGAAATACCAGTAAAGATGTAGGGTTTTTTGTTTATGTTTTTTAATGACAAAAATTGGCAACCAGACACTTATCCTCTTCTATTTTATTTGAAATTGTACATTTTATTTGAAATTGTATCCTCTTCTATTTTATTATAGAATCTTAGTGTCTGGAAACTGCTTAGTGTAGAGATCCCTACCAAGCCTTTTTTTTCTTTTGGCCACGCCATGTGACTTGTGAGATCTTAGTTCCCAGACCAAGGATCAGAACCCGTGCCCCTGCAGTGGAAGCACGGAGTCTTAACCACTAGACCTCCAGGGAAGTCCCGCTACCAAGCCCTTTGAGATCAGCTGGTCTCCTTGCTCTCCCCTGAAGGGCAGCCCCTTTTCAGTGTGTGTTCTCACGCAAACACCCTGTGATCTTACAGAATCTTGCAAACAATGGGAGCTACCCTCCCTCTAGGCACTACACCCGAAATTCTAGCATGGGCCATCAGAAGGGTGGCTTGACATCTAGCGCAGCAGACCAAGGTGGGAGTTAACCTTGGCCAGAAAGAGGGGCAAGAGAAGAAATCTACCTCTGTCCTAATGCAAGGACAAAATTATCTTCTTATTACTTAATCCTTACATCCTATTTACAGAAAAACATAATAATAAGATTCAGAAGGCTCCTGTGGTTTGTTTTTGGTCTCATAGCTAGTGGCAGACCCGGAATTCACAAATCAAAAATCTCTAACTTTTCTGAGTTCCAAATGACTTCAGTTTTTAAGAAAAGGAACTGTTTGGGGAAGATTTGGGGCTTATCTGCCGAGGCATACAGATTGCAAAGAATTCAAGTGTATTTTATGGGGATTACAAAGACAAGGTACCTGACGATATAAATATTATTTGTGAAATATGATCCTAACATGTAATTTCATGAAACGATCCTTGGTTTACCTATGCCCTGAAATGTTTTGCATTTATTTGCAACTTGTTATTCTGCTAGAGATAAACACAGTCTAGTTTCTCTACTTAGTTCCACATGATTAAATGACTCCTCCACTTCACAGCCATTTTTTAATTAAAGGATATGCCTGCTCCCTTTTAGCTATGCTTCTCAACACTGAGAAAAGTCATCTAAGTGAATCAAGGCAAGATTATACTGCATAACCAAGAGCTCTGCAATAGCACATTTTTCTAAGGATATTGTGTTTGGGAATTTTGTAGCCAACAGACCTGTGCTGACTTTTCCAAAAGAGAGGATGCAGACAGCTTGTAAATTTAGATGAAAAAGAAAACAGCTGGGAACACAGGGGTTAGGTGAAATATCTTAAAGACATCCCTTCACCCTTCAAAATAACATCCGTGCCATGAAACAGAGTATTGTGTGAACCATACCTGTCAAGAGGCTTAAACCTGAAAACTGATTTAGAATAAGATTTTGATCTATTCATTTAATTTCCCACTGCTTTCTTCAATAGCTTTGGCTTTCTTTCTCTTGCAAAACATTCCAGGCATTATTAATTTGTGTTTTTAAGGTCTCTAGACTGTTATTACACTGTGGGCCATTACACCTCAAATCCAAATAGGCCTTTGCCGACACCATTTCTATTCTCAACAAAACTTCTCTGTCTAGATTTTATATTGGCTGCAGATATCTGCAAAGATTAGCCTTAAGAATAAAGCCTTTTATTTAGATTTATACCTTTGTCTTGTGCACTTCTTCTATTTCATCTTCCCTAGGAGAACTTTTAAAGAAGAACAAGTACAATATATATGCTACTGAGCTCCGGTGAGTTCACCCATCTGGAGATTGTAGATTTGACGTTTTGTTTTGATTTTGAATCTGGAAGCTAGAAAGAGGGGAGTCATGTGGATGGTGTGGGAAACAGCGTGGGGAAGTGGCTGTTATAGGGGCCAACGCTGAACTCAGTTAGGATTAGTTCATTTATCTCAATGGAAAAACGTTGAATATTTGGAGAAATAAGAACCTTGAATACAGAGCTCTTAATACTGTCTAACTGCTCAAATTATTCTTTCTGGGGATAAAAAAAATAATGACACATTCTAAGGAGAGATGATGATTATGATGCAAAATCCTAAATAACCAAAATGCTCTACAGTTTCTTGCTATGTCCCCAGAGGGTCCTAAGAGCAGGAGGGCTTCAGAAGGACCAAGCAGAAAAGAGCTGTATATTTGAGGAAAAGTGGGGCTCTCAGCTGCCCTCACTTGGGAAGTAAATATTGTAATAAGATAACTATAAGCTATTTGGTGATTCAGGCTCAGCTACCCTGGTCCCTGCTTTCCACAGCTCCTTGCATCTAGACCCAGCCTCAGGCCTCCGGATTCCTGGGCCAGGCCTAGAAGAGGAAGGGCAATGAGCAGGAGCCCCCATGGTCCCTGTTTGCTGGGATGAGAAATTGAGTCAGTCTTCGATGCTGAGCTCGGAGGTCCTGAAACAATTGTTGAAGTCCCATGTCTTCCTGAGTTTCTAGGGCTGCCTCTCAATCGAAACAAAGATCTGGACTCCTGGGAAGAATGCACTGTTCCTGTCTTCGCATCTGGTCCAGGGCCTGGGTCCAAGCTATTGCCTTGAGGTCTACTCTGTACACTGCCCAGCTATCCTGCCTGATGATCTAGTGTCTCTGGCATTAATAAATATTTTGTATGGAGATACTTTGGGCCATGCAAATATCTCATTCTTCAGCCCAATTTAGCATTTAGCCCACAATAGATTCAGTATTTATTGAATTAATTATTTCTATAATAGGTACAAGCGGTGGTTTTTCAAGTTATATCACCTTTTTCTGTATTATTTGGTATTCCTTTGTAAAGAATAGTTTTTCTTTTTTTTTTTTTTAAACATCTTTATTGGAGTATAATTGCTTTACAATGGTGTGTTAGTTTCTGCTTTACAACAAAGTGAATCAGTAAGAATAGTTTTTCTTATCCCTATTTATGTATATATTCATTTATATTCATTCAACAGTTTATTACCCATCAATACGGTTATTTATTTTGATGCTCAAATTTTCCCAAATTTGGACAATGGGAGCTCCTTCAGGAATACATGAGACCAATCTAAGGAAGCTGGTGTTAGGTATTGTCATTTTTTCTTTTACAAGTGAGTTTCTACCATTGATTATTTCGGGGATTATTTCAGGAGTCTGTACTTTTAACAAGAGTCCCAAGTGATTTTATTCAGGTCACACTTTAAGAAAAACTGATATATGTTTCCATGTCCTTGATTTCAAGTTTAAAGAGAGAATTTCATTCTCCAATGTCACTGTTAGAGTACTTTTTTGAGCATTAGAAACACTAAATGGATTATGTGTTTTAAAAGGAGCTGAGATGCAATCTTAATTACCTATTCACCTTCCTGGGATGCAAATTAACACAGCATTATTTTTTTTTTTACTCTATTATGTATGCCACTTAAATACTTTTTTACAATCTACCAGAGAGCACTTTATTGTCTATGCACTTCACATCTGAATCTAAAATGAAACTTCCTGTCTCTAAGAAATATGAACATACTGATACTCTTGATTTATAAGAAGTAATAGGCAACCTTCTAGGACTGCAGGATTGTTAAAGCCTGACCACAAATCCAATGGGCTCTACAAGTATTGATACCTAGAAAACAATAATAAATAACCTATACTCATATGCTATGTACAGAACTAGAAAAATGGCAAACATGTTCTTGCTATAATGGCACATTTTTCTTTTCCAAGTACTCAGAGTCATATGAATAGATTATATTCTTTTCTGCACAGCTGGATTTCTCTATATCCTCTGTAACTGAATAATCCTATGAAGAAAGTAAAGAATTCTTTCCATTTCTCAGATCATTTGTTGAATTAAAAACTGACAGAGTTGTGAAAGTTACATATAAGTTCCATATTCTTTTTGTCCATGAAGATGTACACTGGTTGCTTCTGAAGAGAAATAATAAGAAAGCAAAATGACCTGTTTATTGTCTGTGATCTCTACAAGTATGAGCACATCATATGAGATGATGAATCTGAACTCCCTCCTGGGGAGGAGGGGCACGGGGTGCCTTCACTTTGGATGGAGAGTAGGGTCTTCACTCACATGGTCCACCCTGGGCCTGATCAGCCAGGCAATCAGATTATTGCCATGCTACTTAAGTGGCCGACGTAGGTAAGGTCAAGGGTTTAGCCCACAACTTTAAAACCCAATTTCTCTCCTTCACACATAGCCAGACTCACTGAATCCATCACATTTCTTTCACATCTGATGCCAGCAGTTGTCTGCTCTACTTAACTTCTAGGCCTTTGTATCTTGTCATTATATTTAACATCCTCTAGTCTTTTCTCGAGCCTCCTCTTTCCTGCATTCTGGCATTTGCACATTGAACTTTATAATAGAACCCCACCAGGGCTCTGAATAAATGGGCCATACTTTTAAAGTACGATGTGCATTTGGTAAGAGGAGTCTGAACCACACTTCTCCTACACTGACTTACAGAAACGAAAGAAGGGACATTGTCACAGATGAAATCTGTGAATCAATCTCTCTCTCTCCCTCCTACTTTGAAAGAAAAAAAGGGGGGTGGGTGAGGGAGACCAATATAGTGAGAGGCAGAATTTTTCTTAAGTATATCACAATAGAAAAAGTGGAAATGAACCATTTATACCCCAGTAACAGCTGCTCCAAAAGAGTTGGTATATCTATATCATTTCCCGAATAATAACAAAAATATTGACTACTTACACAATATTGATAAGATTTTTAATGTCAAGCAACACCAGTGCAGAGTGAAATTCAGAGGTAAGCAGCTATTATTCAACAAAGATTACCCTCTGGATGGTCCACTCTTCCAAAGACTTCTCTGCATTAGTAGATATGGTTTCAGAGTCCAATTATTCCTGAAATTCTCTGCCTGTGCAGATACATGTTTATCCTCAATCATAGGTTTATTCAGTAAAGTGTTGTATATGTTGCTGAAACTCGGCCTCTGTTCACCGGTGCTAAATAGAAATGCAGAGATAGAGTTTTGGGCGAAGTAGAGAAGAGAAGCTTTTATTGTTTTGCCAGGCAAAGGGGGCCACAGTGGGCTAATGCCCTCAAGACTGTGTGACCCACGCTGGAAGGGGGAAGTGAAGAGTCTTATGGTGTTCAAGGAGCAGCGCGTGATCAGCTCGTGGACATTCTTCTGATTGGTTGGTTGTGAGGTGATCGGGAGTCAGCATCACCAACCTTCTGGTTCCAACCGGTCTGGGGTCTACATGCTTGTGGGCAGCATGCCATTAACTTCTTCCACCTGGAAGGGGTTTCAGGATCTGCAAAACAGCTCAAAGGACATGGCTCAGAATATTATCTACAGTCCTTGAGGAAGAACTAAAAGTCCTTGACTTTGTTTAATGACTAAAGTATTATTACTTCGTCTTGCTTGACTGTTTTCCTCTCTTTCTGCATGTTCTCACTTCTCTGACTAAATTTATTCTTTGATTACAGCTTTTCTAGAGACAAAAGGCAGGTGGAGGACATGGGTGGAGGTCTATTCTGGGAAGGCCTCAAGGGTCCTGCTCAGTTACATGTACACATGATTACTGAGTGAGTGTGTTTAATCAATGCTCACAAAAGTAGCAGAATTTGGCTCCAAGTAGCAGTAATGTTCTCAAGAGAGGAATGTGCTCTTAAGACAGTTCATTAAGAACAATGCAGGCCAAGTATTCTTTCAGACTTGAGTCCACCTATTCAACCATGACAACCAGCTAAGCTGGTAGTCAACGAAGAAAAGAGAAAGAGTCTAGGCTACAAGAGTCTTAACTCTGCTAACTTGTTTTTCACAGCCTGGGCTATGCCACTGGCATTCCTCAGAGGAATTAGCAATGTAATTGCCACTTAATTACAGGGCTCTATCATAGATCAATTTTTACTTTAGAGGATTATGCTGGGAAATGTGCCTTTGGAGTCTTATTTCTCTCTACACATCTAGGAAGTTTCTCTCTGCTATCTTAAAATAAGTACTTCATAGGAAAGATAGACTCAGGCTGTTTGACAACATCAGAAAAGCCAGAGCTGTCTAGATGCCCTTAAATTGATGTCTCTAGAAATGGAAACGTTCACAGAACAATGGGGCTGGGAGAAATTTATAGGAAGCTGCTCACCATGAAAGAGAGGAGAGGAAAGTCTTAATGCCCGAATTCTATGAACAAGGAAGGAAAGGCAGGCATGTTTTCTTGGGGAAAGGGAGGAGAGGTGTCAGTTCCTTACCTCCTCCCACTTCAGATCCCAGATTGTACTATTGTCCAGAATGCATCAGAATCAACTCAGGGACAATGTCTCATACTAGATTTGGACAAGATTTCCTTAATGAAAGGAAGTGTAGTTAAAGCCAGCCTCACCACATACTTGTACTGTAACCTTGGGCAAATTTCATAACATTCCTCATCTGTAAAATGGGAATAATACTAGTATTCAGTTACAACATAAAAGTTTGTTGTAAGAATTAAAGGAAAGAATGTGCATGAAGCTTAGAGTCTCACTCAGGCTTTTACTTTTTTGGCTGATATTGTTTAGTAGAAATAAACATAAATTAACTTGTCTTAATGACCTGTTTTGGCTTAGTATTATAACTATCAATTATATTACTGGACTATAATTGTCATTCTTTTGCTCCTTTTCAACAGTAATTTCTGCTAGCAGTTTGACTTTTTAAAAATTAGTCCTCTTTCTGCTGATTTGTTTAGGAAATCAGAATTGTGAATTGATAAATTTGATTTTAACTTGACAATTCACCTTACAGAGCAAAGCCAGGCTTCTGGTACATGTGTGGAAGGACAACTGAGGAAATTAACATTTATTGAATGCCCTCAACAACCACTACATGTCTACATGGTAGATGGTAAAATTTTCATTCATAGAGAAAAAATCCTAGACTCAGGGAGGTAAGATAACATTTTTAATATATTGATGATTGTCTAAACTTTTCAAAGATATAAAAATGTCACAGATCACCTCATAAAAATATGAGGTGATATTTTATATGAATAATATGAGGTGATATATGAGGTGATATTTTATACGCTATAAATGCGTAGCATATAAGTTACAATGGGAACAAAATTAAAATGAAAGTAGGTTGTTTATTTTTATTCAGTTTATAAATTATCATATGTAGATTAGTCCACATCTTGGCTTCTTGCAGCAACTCTACGGACCTCTAGGATTTCTTAACCCACAGTTTAAAGAACCACACACTGTATAATCCTTTTTCATTGATTATGTAATATGCTCCACAGCAGTTTTAAACATTTTTAGGTATTTGATTTTTTCACTGCCTTACTTACATTAGTTTACTAAAAATATAATATTTATAGAAATTGGATTTAATAAATATAAAAATGTCCCTTCAAGGGACACTTTCCCTGACATTAAAATAAGCACTTGCTTACTCATCTAGAATATGTGTGTTTAAGGGAAAATTGTTTCTGGAGCCCCACATTAACAACAAGAACTTAGTTTCATAAGCAATGAGTGACAACTTTAGAACCAACAATACTCAGAAAGTTGTTTTTAAACAAAAGTCCCTTATATTCTAGTCATGGTAATATTAGGAAATAACTATCAATAGTTCTCACCAACACTGATTGAGAAATCACCAGTGCTCTGTTGATGAGCTCTCTTTGAAGAAGAACTGGAAATCTCATCCCCTCTGACTCTATTTTAGAAACCCCCTCTTAATACAGCACTTGAGGGCAGACTGCCTCTGTCTTTATTACCTAAAATGACTGATGGTGATGACTTTCAGACACCACTTCCTTTTGTTTGTTTGTTTGTTTGTAGCAAGTGGGCAAAAACACAATTAGGGTAAAAAAAAATAGAGAGACTGTAAAACTTCTTTTATTTTGTTCTTTCCATTTTTATAATTTATGTAAATATAAGAAACAGAATATAATAAGACTTACTGTACTGTGCTTTCCTAAAAGCAGTTTACAAAATACGTTTGTTCAAGAACAGGCAGTATTATTTCACGGAAAAGGGCCACGTCCTTATTCTGATACATAAAGCTGAGTAGGCTACCAAAATATTGTATAATTACTCAACTAAAAATGAATTACTTCCTTTTTGTGCTGAGTTTGCCACCAGAACACACGTGTCATGAAAAACAATACTAAGTATGAACCAAAATGGGATAAGACTCATATCAGTATTGCTATCACTGGCCATTTGATCTACAAATGTGGTGGAATCAACAGAACAACCATCAGAAAATTTTAGAATGAGCCTGCTGAGTTGGGAAAAGCCTTCTTTGAGTATACCTGGGTCTTGGAAAAACTTAACGCTGAATGGGAACATGGTATCACCATTGATCTCTCCTTGTGGAATTTTGAGATCAGCAAGTATTATATGACTATCATGATGCCTTAGTACACAGAGATTTTATCAAAAACATGGTCACAGGCACATCTCAGGCTGACAGTGTTGCTGCTGATATTTCTAAATTTGAAGATGGTATCAATAAGAATGTGTGGACACATTATCATGCCCTACTGGCTTACATGCTAGGTTTGAATCAACTAATTTTTGATGTTAACACAATAGATTCTACCCAGTTACTCTACAGCTAGAAGAGATATGAGGAAGTCAGCATCTACATTAAGAAAAGTGGTTATAACCTCAACACAGTAGCATTTGTGCCAATTTCTGGTTGGAATGGTGGCAATGTGCTGGAGCTAAGTGCTAAAGAATCTTGGTTCAAGAGATGGTAATTTACCATGAGGATGACAATGCCAGTGGAACCGCACTGCTTGAAGCTCTGTATTGCATCCTGCAAACAACTCATGCAACTGCCAAGCCCTTTTGTCTGTCCCTCCAGGTTGCCTACAAAATTGGTGTTATTGGTACAATCTCTGCGAGCTGAGTTGAGACTAGACTGGGCATGGTGACCACCTTTGCCCAAGTCAACATTACAACTGAAGTAAGGTTTGCTGAAATGCATTTTGAAACTTTGAGTGTAGCTCTGCCTGGGAACAACATGGTCTTCAAGGTCATGAACATGTCTATCAAAGATATTTATGTGGGCTTCCCTGGTGGCGCAGTGGTTGAGAGTCCGCCTGCCGATGCAGGGGACACGGGTTCGTGCCCCGGTCCGGGAGGATCCCACATGCCGCGGAGCGACTGGGCCCGTGGGCCATGGCCGCTGAGCCTGCGCGTCCGGAGCCCGTGCTCCGCAACGGGAGAGGCCACAACAGTGAGAGGCCCGCGTACCGCAAAAAAGAAAAAAGAAAAAAAAAAAAAAAAAAAAAAGATATTTATTGTGACAACATGGCTAGTGACAGCAAAAATGACTTACTATGGAAGCAGCTGGCTTCATTGCTCAGGTGATTACCCTGAACCATCCAGGCCAAATCATTGCTGGCTCTATGCTTGAGCTGGATTGTCACACTGCTTATATTGCTTGTAAGTTTGCCAGGCAGAAGACTGATTGCTTTTCTGGTAAGAAGCTGGAAGATGGCCCAACTTTTTGAAATCTATTGATGCTGCCATCACTGAGGGTGTTTGTAACAAAATTATGTGTGTTGAGAGTCTCTCTGACTATCCTCCTCTGGGTCATTTTGCTGCTCATGATATGAGGCAGACAGTTGCTGTGGATGTAATAATGACAGTGGGCAAGAAGCCTTCTGGAGCTGGCTAGGTCAACAGATCTGCTTAGAAAAATCAGATGGCTAAATGAATAGAACGCTGAGCTGTCTTAATTGGCTGTGGAAGAATAGCTCAGAACTGTTTGTCTCATTTGGCCATTTAAGTTTAATAGTAAAAGGCTGGTTAATTATATAAATGCATTGTAAAACCTTCAGAAAGAAAGGAACATTTTGTCGACCATTTTGTTTTGTTTTGTTTTTTGTTTTTTGTTTTTTTTTGTGGTACGCGGGCCTCCCCCTGCTGCGGCCTCTCCCGCCGCGGATCACAGGCTCCGGACGCGCAGGCCCAGCGGCCATGGCTCACGGGCCCAGCCGCTCCGCGGCATGCGGGATCCCCCCGGACCGGGGCGCGAACCCGGCTGCACGTGGGATCCTCCCGGACCGGGGCGCGAACCTGTGTCCCCTGCATCGGCAGGCGGACGCGCAACCACTGCGCCACCAGGGAAGCCCGACCATTTTTTGATGTGGTAGTTTTAAGTTGTTAGATTTTTAAATCAGTACTTTTAATGGAAATATCTTAACCAAAATCTGTCATAGAATGTTGAAACCCATTAAAACAAAGTTGAATAATAAACCGGTGTCTTCTTTTGGCCAACACCAAAACTTTCCATAAAATTGCTTAGGAAAGAGGCTTAAGGGGAAAAGTTGCCTGTGACCTATATCTGGTGTTCCATTTGCTGAAACTTGATTAATTTATTTCAGAGTTAACTGATTATTTCCAGGGCAGGGATGGAAGTGTTGTTTTGTTTTTTGTTTTTTTGTTTTTTTCACCTATATACAACAGAAAGGATTGTCTCTTAAATTGATTTAAATACACAGTGAAATGTTATGGATGTGATCGATCATTTGTAATATTTCATATTGCTTGGGATAGAAAAGTAAAGAGTAACTTGTTATGTGAGTTACTCTCTTATAAGAGAGTCAAAGTTCTGCAATATTAAAACTCATATGTTATACGCAGGGTATTTAACTTCATGTAGTTCTATTAATATTGAGGAAATGTGTTGGTATAATCTCTTAGTTTCCCTGTTCTTGAATGCATTCTTACATTTAAAAATCACACGGTAGAGTTTGTTAAAACACGAGTCTCAATTATAAGGTTTAAGATATTGAAGAGTGGCCTGCTTCAAAGAGTTAATTGTGTCCAGTTCTAGGAAAATAAAGATACTGAAAGTTGAAAATGAAAATTGTTTCAGAGTTGCTTAACTTGTAATGCTGGAGTAACTCATTACAGAGCAATACCTCCACCATAAATGGCTGGTGAAAAAACAGAAAAGTTGGGGGAAAAAAATCTACTTGATACCATTGAAGAGATACCAAGGAAGCCAAGGCTTCAACAGTTAGGATCCTGGAATAAAGGAAAACAAACTGGAGTGAGCCCCGCATTACCACTACTTAACCCCTTAAGGCATTTTAAGCACTTTGAGATAGAGAGGCTAAGAGGACAAGCAGAATGTGGTAGGTAAGAAATTAGCAAGATGAATAGAGATTCTGGCAATCTTGTGGGACCATGAAGACAGAAATTACAGTTCAGGGCTAGGCAAGGATATCCTAGTTTCCAGTATGGAGCCTGAAAGATATATACTCTAAGGATAAGATCCAACTAGAGACTAGCCCTCACAAAAGAGTGAAATCCAGCTTTGAATCCTATATGACCTTTCCCTACTCTAATAGCTTTCCTGAAAGCAAAAGTACATTCTCTATGAGAAAAGGTAATGTCAACAAGAGCTTCAATATACATATTATATATTTTATACAAATTATCTGTAATTAAATCAAAAAATGGTCAAGTATACCACAAGAGTAACTGACCAAAAACCAAGAGGAAAAGACAGACAATAAAAACAGACTCATAAGTGACATATATATATGAGTTATCATTTACAAACATTAAAATAATTGGTTAACGTATTCAATACAAGATGAGAAGAAAATGACAAGATGGAGGATGTCAAGATGGAAAAAATTCAATAGAAAATTGAACTGTATGAAAATGCTCTAGGAAAATAAGGTATTTTAAGATACAGCAAATGACATAATAAACTCCTTAAGAGGGTAAGAGTTTAATAGTAAATTAGATGTAGCAGAATTGAGAATTATGAACTAAAAATCAAGTCACTAGAAAATATACAGATTAAAGCATGGCAAAAAAAGATGAAAATAGAGAAAATATCTTAAGCCATCCAAAGGAGAAAGTTACAAATATATATGTACAACTGGAATTTCAGAAAGAGGGGAGAATGCAAAAAGGCAGAGACAATAATTGATGAGATAATAGCTAACAATGTTTTCAAAACTTAAGAAAATAACAATCCACAGATTGGAGAAGTTTTGTGAACCCCAAGAAGGGTAAATCATGTATTTCTGTTCTTCCAAATGTAATAATTTCTCTTCTACATGAAGAACTTCCTGTAATTGTGTGTGTGTGTGTGTGTGTGTGTGTGTGTGTGTGTGTGTGATTATTGGTAATGATTCTACCAGATTTTTCTTGCTTAAAATTATCTTTGGTATGCCTTAATTTGAAGGATGTTCTCCCTAAGTTAATAGCTAATTCCTTTCTGCATTTAAAATTTATGATTCATTGTTTTATGGTCTCCATAGTTTTTCTGGAAAAGTCAGGCATTGTTCTTCTTTAAATGTAAATGTGTCTTTTGCTGCCATCTGCCTTCTTCTAAGATTTTTCGCTTTGACTTT
Organism: Physeter macrocephalus; assembly: GCF_002837175.3. Classification (NCBI taxonomy): domain Eukaryota; kingdom Metazoa; phylum Chordata; class Mammalia; order Artiodactyla; family Physeteridae; genus Physeter; species Physeter macrocephalus. The sequence continues at coordinate 19,107,501 of NC_041223.1, read as the reverse complement.
GGTTTTCACCAATTTTAATATATACTTTAATATAATATATATTTAAGATAAGTATAAAATTAAAGAATTTAAGGACCATCTAGAGAACTCCTTTGTCCACATCTTTTTTAATAAGAGAGCTTGAATACAGCCTTATATAAAATAGGGCTTTATCTAAATAAATCAAGTGATTCATTATAACATAAGTATGTATAATAAAATTGCAAGCACTTATAAAACTTTCCAATAACATATGCATTATTTAGTCCTCCAAAGTACTGGAATGTTAAGTTTCAGCTATAACTTTTAATAATAAAACAGCACTTCCTTTTATCAGTGTGACACAGAAAACATTTTAGAATTTCTTCCTGATATATTTTTTTCTTTTAGTAATGTAGTGCTTTTTTCCCCCTTTTCTATAGTGTCTTAAACATTAAGACTAAACTGTGCAACTTAAAATTTTCAGGGAAGAACAATGAAGGTCCAGTCTAAAGCCAGGTGGTTATTGTTCAGCCTACTACATTTGAGTCCTTATTTGACACTAGTCTTTAAAACCAGAGTTTGTCAAAAGATTCTGCAAATTTTAATAGTTTCCCTTACACAACAGGTGGAAATAGTTTCATTCTCAACATAAAGTTTTACCATAATTCATAGGTAGAAAAAAAAATGTATGGGAATTCACACTCCCCCAGGAAGCAAGTGGAGCTGGGGATTTGTGTAGGGAAAGAGAGGAATTTGGAAGGGGTGAGACTAGGGTGTGGAAACTCATGGTTTCCGTTTCTCCCCAACCAGCCCACACTCCTCAGCAGGGCTGATGTTAGAACAAATGGGTTCCGTGTAAATTAAAAAAGAAAAAGAAAAAAAGCAACATAGACTAAAGAAAAAGCCAAAACAAAGGAAAAGACTGGATATCTTATTTACAGTTTCAGTGTTCTGGGGTGACCATGCAGAGTAGAACTGATGACATGGTGTGTTTAGGGCCTCCTTTAAAAGCCAGCTACATGCCCTTCACTCAGAGACCTTCAGCTACAGGAGGAGCATGGAAAGACAGCGTGATAGAAGACTCAAGTTACTCTAGCTTAACACGAGTTTCCAGAGACCTGCAGACACAGCAGCGTAAAGATCAGCCCCTCCTGTAACACCTTGAGGAAATAGAACCTCCTTTTCCTGGTGCCTCGGGGGGATTTGGGGGAAGGAAGAGGATAGGAAATTTAAAATTTGATGGATTATTTTTCGTTAGTCTCATTTAAAAAAATAGACTTGGGGGAGACTTCAAGATGGCAGAGGAGTAAGATGTGGAGATCACATTCCTTCCCACAACAAAAATACATCTACATGTGGAACAGCTCCTATAGAACACCTACTGAATGCTGGCAGAAGACCTCAGATTTCCCAAAAGGCAAGAAACTCCCCACGTACCTGGATAGGGCAAAAGAAAAAAAGAAAAACCATAGACAAAAGAATAGGGGCAAAACCTGCACCTCTGGAGGGAGCTGTGAAGGAGGAATGGTTTCCACACACTAGGAAGACACTTCACTGGCGGAGAAAGGGGGGTGGGGGGGGAGGGAAGCTTTGGAGCCCAGGAGGAGAGCACAGCCACAGGGGTGCAGAGGGCAAAGTGGAGAGGTTCCTGCACAGAGGATCGGTGCCAACCAGCACTCACCAGCCCGAGAGGCTTGTCTGGTCACCCGCCGGGGCGGGCGGAGGCTGGGAGCTGAGGCTCGGGCTTCAGAGGTCGGATCCCAGGGAGAGGACTGGGGTTGGCGGCGTGAACACACCCTGAAGGGGTTAGTGCACCACGGCTAGCCGGAAGGGAGTCTGGGAAAAAGTCTGGACCTGCCAAAGAGGCAAGAGACCATTGTTTCAGGTGCGCGAGGAGAGGGGATTCAGAGCACTGCCTAAACAAGCTCCAGAGACGGGCCCGAGCCGCGGCTATCAGCGCGGACCCCAGAGACGGGCATGAGACACTAAGGCTGCTGCTGCAGACACCAAGATGCCTGTGTGCAAGCCCAGGTCACTCTCCACACCTCCCCTCCCAGGAGCCTGTGCAGCCCGCCACTGCCAGGGTCCCGGGATCGAGGGACAACTTCCCCGGGAGAACGCAGGGCGCCTCAGGCTGGTGCAACGTCACGTCGGCCTCTGCTGCCGCAGGCTCGCCCCGCATCCGTACCCCTCCCTCCCCCGAGCCTGAGTGAGCCAGAGCCCCCTAATCAGCTGCTCCTTTAACCCCATCCTGTCTGGGTGAAGAACAGACGCCCTCAGGCAACCTTCACACAAAGGCAGGGAAATCCAAAGCTGAGCCACAGGAGCTGTGCGAACAAAGAAGAGAAAGGGAAATTACTCCATGCAGCCTCAGGAGCAGCAGGTTAAATCTCCACAATCAACCTGATGTACCCTGCATCTGTGGATTATCTGAATAGACAATGAATCATCCCAACATCGAGGCAGTGGACTTTGTGAGCAACTGTAGACTTGGGGTTGGATTTCTGTAACTAATTTGTTTCTGCTTTTATGTTTACCTTAGTTTAGTATTTAGAGTTTATTATCATTGGTAGATTTGTTTATTGATTTGGTTGCTCTCTTCCTCCTTTTTTAAAAATATATAGATTTTTTTTTTCCTTTTTCTCTTTTTGTGAGTGTGTATGTGTATGATTCTTCGTGTGATTTTGTCTGTATAGCTTTGCTTTTACCATTTGTCCTAGGGTTATGACTGTCCATTGTGTGTTTTTTGTTTTTTTTAAGTATAGTTTTTAGCGCTTGTTATCATTGGTGGATTTGTTTTTTGGTTCGGTTGCTCCCTTCTTTCTTTCTTTCTCTTATTATTACTTTTTAATTTTTTATTTTAATAACTTTTATTTTATATATTTATTTTCTTCCTTCCTTCCTTTCTTCCTTTCTTCCTTCCTTTCTTTCTTTCTTTTCTTTCTTTCTTTCTTCTTTCTTCTTTCTTTCTTCCTTCCTTCCTTCCTTCCTTCCTTCCTTCCTTCC
>NC_041223.1:19103592-19104474 GCF_002837175.3 Physeter macrocephalus | reverse complement strand
TCTTTCTTTCTTTCCTTCCTTCCTTCCTTTCTCCCTTTTCTTCTGAGCTGTGTGGCTGACAGCATCTTGGTGCTCCAGCTAGCTGTGAGGCCTGTGTCTCTGAGGTGGGAGAGCTAAGTTCAGGACATGGGTCCACCAGAGACCTCCCAGCTCCACATAATATCAAATGGCAAAAGATCTCCCAGAGATCTCCATCTCAATGCTAGGACCCAGTTGCACTCAATGACCAACAAGCTACAGTTCTGGACACCCTATGCCAAGCAACTAGCAAGACAGGAACACAACCCCACCCATTAGCAGAGAGGCTACCTAAAATCATAATAAAGTCACAGACACCCCAAAACATACCACCAGACATGGTCCTGCCCACCAGAAAGACAAGATCCAGCCTCATCCACCAGAACACAGACACTAGTCCCCTCTACCAGGAAGTTACACAACCCACTGCAGCAAGCTTAGCCACTGGGGGCAGATACCAAAAACAATGGGAACTATGAACCTGCAGCCGGTGAAAAAGAAACCCCCAAACACAGTAAGTTAAGCAAAATGAGAAGACAGAGAAATACACAGCAGATGAAGGAGCAAGGTAAAAACCCACCAGACCAAAGAAATGAAGAAGGAATAGGCAGTCTAGCTGAAAAAGAATTCAGAGTAATGGTAGTAAAGATGATCCAAAATCTTGGAAATAGAATGGAGAAAATCAAGAAATGTTTAACAAGGACTTAGAAGAACTAAAGAGCAAACAAACAATGATGAACAACATAATAAATGAAATTTAAAATTCTCTACAAGGAATCAATAGCAGAATAACTGAGGCAGAAGAACAGATAAGTGACCTGGAAGATAAAATAGTGGAAATAACTACTGCAGAACAGAATAAAG
>NC_041223.1:19101103-19103543 GCF_002837175.3 Physeter macrocephalus | reverse complement strand
ATTATAGTGGAAAACTTCCCTAATATGGGAAAAGAAATAGTCAACTAAGTCCAGGAAGCACAGAGAGTCCCATACATGATAAATCCAAGGAGAAACATGCCAAGGCACATATTAATCGAACTATCAAAAATTAATTACAAAGAAAAAATATTGAAAGCAGCAAGAGAAAAACAACAAATAACATACAAGGGAATCCCCATAAGGTAAACATCTGATCTTTCAGCAGAAACTCTGCAAGCCAGGAGGGAGTGGCAGGACATATTTAAAGTGATGAAAAAGAAAAACCTACAACCAAGATTACTCTGCCCATCAAGGACCTAATTCAGATTCAACAGAGAAATTAAAAAATTTACAGACAAGCAAAAGCTAAGAGAATTCAGCACCACCAAACCAGCTTTACAACAAATGCTAAAGGAACTTCTCTAGGAAGGAAATAAAAGAGAAGGAAAACACCTACAATAACAAACCCAAAACAATTAAGACAAAGGTAATAGGAACACACATATCAATAACTACCTTAAATGTAAATGGATTATATGCTCCAACCAAAAGACACAGACTGGCTGAATGGATACAGAAACAAGACCACTATATATGCTGTCTACAAGAGACCCACTTCAGACTTACAGACACATACAGACTGAAAGTGAGGAAGTGGAAAAAGATATTCCATGCAAATAGAAATCAAAGAAAGCTGGAGTAGCAATACTCATATCAGACAAAATGGACTTTAAAATAAAGACTCTTACAAGAGACAAAGAAGGACACTGCATAATGATCAAGGGATCAGTCCAAGAAGAAAATATAACAGTTGTAAATATTTATGCACCCAACATAGGAGCACCTCAATATATAAGCCAATGCTAACAGCATTGGGGAAAATTGACAGTAACACAATCACAGTAGGGGACTTTAACATCCCACTTTCACCAATGGACATATCAACAAAAATGAAAATAAATAAGGAAACACAAGCTTTAAATGATACATTAAACAAGATGGACTTAATTGATATGTATGGGACATTCCATCCAAAAACAACAGAATACACTTTCTTCTCAAGTGTTCATGGAACATTCTCCAGGATAGATCATATCTTGGGTCACAAATCAAGCCTTGGTAAATTTAAGAAAATTGAAATCGTATCAAGTATCTTTTCCAACTGCAATGCTATGAGACTAGATATGAATTACCGGCAAAAATCTGTAAAAATACAAACATATGGAAGGTAAACAATACACTATTTAATAACCAAGAGATCACTGAAGAAATCAAAGAGGAAATTAAAAAATACCTAGAAAGAAATGACAATGAAAACATGACAAACCAAAACCTATGGGATGCTGCAAAAGCAGTTCTAAGAGGGAAGTTTATAGCAATACAATCCTACCTCAGGAAACAAGAAACATCTCAAACAACCTAACCTTACACCTAAAGCAATTAGAGAAAGAAGAACAAAAACACTCCAAAGTTAGCAGAAGGAAAGTAATCATAAAGATCTAATCAGAAATAAATGAAAAAGAAATGAAGGATACAATAGCAAAGATCAATAAAGCTAAAAGCTGGTTCTTTGAGAAGATAACTAAAATTGATAAACCATTAGCCAGACTCATCAAGAAAAAAAGGGAGAAGACTCAAATCAAGAGAATTAGAAATGAAAAAGGAGTAGTAACAACTGACACCACAGAAATATAAAGGATCATGAGAGATTACTACAAGAAACTATATGCCAATAAAATTGGACAATGTGGAAGAAATGGACAAATTCTTAGAAAAGCACAACCTTTCAAGACTGAACCAGGAAGAAATAGAAAATATAAACAGACCAATCACAAGCACTGAAATTGACACTGTGATTAAAAATCTTCCAACAAACAAAAGCCCAGGACTAGATGCCTTCACAGGCGAATTCTATCAAACATTTAGAGAAGAGCTAACACTTATCCGTTTCAAACTCTTCCAAAATATAGCAGAGGGAGGAACACTCCCAAACTCATTCTATGGGGCTACCATCACCCTGACACCAAAACCAGACAAAGATGTCACAAAGAAGGAAAACTACAGGCCAATACCACTGATGAACATAGACGCAAAAATCTTCAACAAAATGCTAGCACACAGAATCCAGCAGCACATTAAAAGGATTGTACACCATGATCAAGTGGGGTTTATCCCAGGAAGAAAAGGAATCCAAGTCAGTAAAGAAGAAGTAAAACTGTCACTGTTTGAAGATGACATGATACTATACGTAGAGAATCTTAAAGATGCTACCAGAAAACTACTAGAGCTAATCAGTGCATTTGGTAAAGTAGCAGGATACAAAATTAATGCACAGAAATCTCTTACACTCCTATATACTAATGATGAAAAATCTGAAAGAGAAATTAAGGAAACACTCCCATTTACCATTGCAACAAAAAGAATAGAATACCTAGGAATG
>NC_041223.1:19100387-19100963 GCF_002837175.3 Physeter macrocephalus | reverse complement strand
ATTTTTCACAGAACTAGAACAAAAAATTTCACAATTTGTATGGAAACACAAAAGACCCCCAATAGCCAAAGCAATCTTGAGAAAGATAAATGGAGCTGGAGGAATCAGGCTCCTGGACTTCAGACTATACTACAAATCTACAGTAATCAAGGCAGTATGGTACTGACACAAAAACAGACATATAGATCAATGGAACAGGAGAGAAAGCCCAGAGATGAGCCCATGCACATATCACCTTTTCTTTGATAAAGGAGGCAAGAATATACAATGGAGAAAAGACAGCCTCTTCAATAAGTGGTGCTGGGAAAACTGGACAGCTTCATGTAAAAGAATGAAGTTAGAACACTCCCTAACACCATACACAAAAATAAACTCACAATGGGTTAAAGACCTAAATGTAAAGTCAGACACTATAAAACTCTTAAAGGAAAAGATAGGCAGAATAGTCTATGACATAAATTGCAGCAAGATCCTTTTTGGCCTACCTCCTAGAGGAATGGAAATAAAAACAAAAATAAACAAATGGGACCTAATGAAACTTAAAAGATTTTGCACAGCAAAGGAAACCATAAACAA
>NC_041223.1:19073739-19100045 GCF_002837175.3 Physeter macrocephalus | reverse complement strand
GCAATCCCACTACTGGGCATATACCCTGAGAAAACCATAATTCAAAAAGAGTCATGTACCACAATGTTCATTGCAGCTCTATTTACAATAGCCAGGACATGGAAGCAACCTAAGTGTCCATCAACAGATGAATGGATAAAGAAGATGTGGTACTTGTATATAATGGAATATTACTCAGCCATAAAAAGAAACAAAATTGAGTTATCTGTAGTGAGGTGGATGGACATAGATTCTGTCATACAGAGTGAAATAAGTCAGAAAGAGAAAATCAAATACCATATGCTAACACATATATATGGAATCTAAAAAAAAAGAAATAGTTCTGAAGAACCTAGGCGAAGGACAGGAATAAAGACGCAGATGTAGAGAATGGACTTGAGGACACAGGGAGGGGGAAGGGTAAGCTGGGACGAAGAGAGAGACTTATATATACTACCAAATGTACAATAGATAGCTAGTGAGAAGCAGCTTCATAGCACAGGGTCAGCTCGGTGCTTTGTGACCACCTAGAGGGGTGGGATAGGGAGGGTGGGAGGGAGATGCAAGAGGGGGGAGATATGGGGATATATTTATATGTATAGCTGATTCACTTTGTTATAAAGCAGAAACTAACACACCATTGTAAAGCAATTATACTCCAGTAAAGATGTTAAAAAAAATAGACTTTATTTTTAGACCAGTTTTAGACTTGCTGAATAATTGGGAAGATTATACACAAAGTTCTCATGTACCTCATACCCAGTTTTCTCTATTTTTAACATCTTACATTAGTATGGAACATTTGTTACAATTAATGAACCAATATTCACACATAATTATTAACTAAAGTCCATACTTTATTCAGATTTCCTTATTTTTTACCTAATGTCCTTTTTCTGTTCCAGAATACTATGTTACCTTTAGTCATCCTGTCTCTACTTAATTTTTTTAATACACAGAATATATCTGTAGTAATTTATTTTAGTGTCCTTGTCTGCTAATTCTATCATATGCTTCAGCTCTTGGTAGATTTTTATTAATTTGTTAAATGCATACATTGCCCTATGAAACAGGTTACTATTATTATTATTCCCATTTTTCACAGACAAAGAAACAGGGCATAGGGAGATCAAGTAACTTGCCCAAAGGCATACAACAATAAGTGATGGAGCCATGACATGAACCCAGGCAGTCCGGCTCCATAGAAGTGAATACAGACCAAAATTCTGTTAGTTCAAATCATCTTAAATTTCTTAATGAGTCTCTCAGATTTCAGTTCTCATCATTCAGAGCTTCAGAATTCTTGGGCCCCTATAAAGAAATGGAGAAAAATGAGCCCTTGGCCATGGTATCTGACATTTAAAGCAGTCTAGGGTCTAGTTTGAGCCTGACATTCTGCTGTGTGATTTCTGCCTCTGGCCTTACCTGTCAAGTGAGAGGAATGGACTAGTTTGTGAAAAAAGTCACATCCAGCTACAACCTTTGGTAGCCAATGATAAGATGAAATGCAATTCTCTTGTTTGGGGCACTTTCAGGCAAGATCAGCTCAGGCTACTTAGAGACTTGTGTTGGTCTTTGTCCCTAAAGAATTTTGAACAAATTGTTGAATTTATCTTAGCTCAGTTTGTTTGTCTATAACATGAGGTAACCATAGGACCGACTTTACTTGGTTGTTGTAAGAATGAAAGCAAATACATATAAAATGGCTAACATGCTAGTTTCCTTTTGTCCATCATCTTTATACATGGAGTAGTCAAAAGACAGACCTCTTCTAATCCTCCTCATCCTATGACTTCATCAAAACAAGATCCAAACTGGTAGAAATTTCTCTAAAAAAATTTGTCAAAATAAAACCATAGGAAGTTCAGTGCTGCAGTCTTCAGGAACCACAGGTCTACAAGTGGCTCATTAATTTATACACCAAGGACCTTCTACAGTATCCAGAGTCAAAATAAAGTACTAGCAGAAATATCCCATTTAGATACATTAGTCTCCTTGGCCTTCATTCTGTTTATTGGAAATCCCTTCAGGTGTGCTTCCTTCCAGGGTTATCCCTGAAAACTCCTTTAGGTTATAGGAGCTCCCCTATAACTACGGTGCAAACGGTCCTAGGCAAGGTTAAATTTTCTATGATGCAAACTGTCCTAGGCAAGGTTAAATTTTTGATTAGTTACATATTAGTACAACCGTGTCAATATATCACTACCCACCATAGGGAAGTGGTTTTGACAGATGCAGGAAGTAGGGGAGGGAGAGAATTTAGGGCATTTGAGGACACCAGCAGAGGTCAGGCTCCTCAGTCTCTGGGGACCCCAGATGTTACATCCCCAAAGTCCTCCCCACATCTTTATTATAGGTGTGGGAGGAGTCTGCATCTTTGGAAATTTCTTCAGAATTCTTGACCATGAATTCTGAAGGTTGCTGCCTTGATACATCGGCTTCATATGAAAAACATGGATTCTGTTATAACTTAAGTTATCTGATATTCATCATTTGAAATAAAACTATTGCTTTTGTTTTAATATCTGGCTGATAGAGGTGGGATTTTCTTCAAAGGCTTGTAACAAAAGAATAGATCTTTTTGACTTTGCCCTGATGCTGAGATGGCAGCCCTACCTCCATCTTCTCTGGAAACCGATTTGAACGCATACAGATGAGTTGGCTGAGCACTACAGAAAGTTAGGTCATACCTGATACATTTCTTTCCCTCTGGGATGTCAAAAGAAAGGAATTTCAAAAGATGAATCCGTTGTAAACAAAACTACTCCCCAAAAATTTGAGACAAAAAAATCTTGCTTTTTACTATCAAAGAATGTTGATGTTACTTTAAGAACGTATGTGCACTTACTATACAAAGGTTAGTGATTGTAATTTTGCAGTATAAATTGTTTAATTTTGTTCAATAATCAGGATTAGGAGAGGAAAAAAAGAAGAATGTGGGGACCAAGGGAAGTCCATATAATGAAACTAGGTATTCACTTCCATTCAGAATCAAAATTGTTAAAGTTACTACTGTGTCATTTCTTCACCCTACATAAAGCAGCAATAGAATAGCCCATCTTAGGCTCAGCATGCATTAGTACATATAGGTTTCAAATAGCAATCAGATTTATTGAAATTATAATTATGTTCCAGCAGAGACTGTATAACATTTGAAGAAGAGCTACTGGTTTAAAAGACAGGCGAAATGTGGAAGGGAAAGAATCAATCTAACACTGGAATTTTGCACCTAATTCATCAGAAGTAACATTTTCATAAGACAAGGTAATGAAAATTGTAGCAGAGAAAATGGGTAGCATGAAACATTATCATTTTAAAGCCTTTTCACAGTTGCACATAAAAAAAGAAAAAGAAAAAAATTGGGGGGTAGAGCAGATGGCTTGATGCACACTACCAATGATTTGTGTACACAGAGTTTAAAACGACAGTCTTTATTGTCCCCTGAACATGGCTTCTGATGACAGAAGCAAAGTCAGCAGGCTTAAAAATATGCAGACGTGTTAATATAATTTTATAAATGGAGATTGCACTTCATCTGTTAGAAAAAACTCAAGGTCATTCCTTACCATATGTCATAAAGATACTGGCTTTTCTGATAGATGAAAAATACAATCTGGAAAGAGCTATGAGACATCAGCCACCGACTTCTAAAATAGATGCATAAAAGAAGGAAGTACTGAGGGACATTTATCTTTAAAAAAAATATTCTGGCTACCATTAGAATGAATCAGCCCCAGCAAACTCCTTTCAATTTGGAATGGCAAAAACAAAAATAAAATAAAGTACAGTTTAAAAAATTAGAAAACAAAACCAAAAAAGCATATAGCACAAGATAGCTTGCAGAGTAAGTGCCTGATTTCTTTAAAGAAATAATTCAATAGAAGATTTTGAGAGTATTTAGAGGGAAATCCAGGTATAAAACTGAAGTAAGAACTTTTTTTTAAATTAATAAGACTAAAACTATGCTGGAAAAAAGTTAATCCAAGTCTGCCTATAAATTGGAAGCACTCTTTTGGCAGGGATGTTGGGTGGGGAAGAGGGGTCAAAGTGAAGGATATAAAGGTGTATGTAAAATTCCAAATAGGGAATATAAAACGTATTCAGTAAAGATACCAGTAAACCCAAATTACATTTTTCTTCCATATTGTGTTCAGTTAAAAGAAAGAACCAGAAAATTCTAGAATAAAAGGGAAAAAGAGAAAAGAAAGCTGGGGAGAGAAAGGAAAACGGGGAAGAGAAAAGACAGTAGATTTTCACATGTGGATGAATAGTGGACTGCTATTGGACACCAAAGAAGCTGAAGTCATATCATAGATGGTGCTGGAATATCAAAACACAGTATGTCCTTTGCCTGGTTACCAAATGGGGCAATTGGAAAATAAATGACAGAACTTTTTCACACCTTGCCTCTTCTCATTCCCATCCAGTATATGTCCACAGAGAACAAGAGTACCTACGTGTTTTAAGTGTAAGAGCTAAGAACTCCTGGGGCTGTGCTGCGACCTGCAAAGCTGGAATAGATTTAGGCTTGGGGCCCCAGAACCCAAGCGGAAAATAGCGCATATGCAATCTGGATGTCTCCCTCCTTCAGGTAATGCTGCAGAGATAGAGTCAGGGATGGGCTCTGGGAATCCATGAGCCTCTTAAAATTGCATGCAAATTTTTGCTTTGCATTCTTCATATGCATTTTTCTAAAAAGGGAGAGCATGCTTGCATCAGTTTTTCACAAAGGTCAATCAAAACAAAAATGTTAAGAACCACTGTGGTGTAAAACAAATTGAACTTTGTACACAGAGCAGGGGAGAAGGTAAGACGATGGCTATGCACAGACTATAATGCTAAATTTATTAACTGCCTACCTATGTCAGGTGCTGTTACAATCCTATATTTATTCCTCAATTTGTAAATGATAAAAGTGAGATGTGAGATAAATAAAAAGAAGGGAAAAAAAGAAAAAATAGCTATGTCAAATGTCACACAACTAGTTGATTCTCCAGATTCTCAATTTAGTCTCCATTGTAATTGTTGATGTCCCACAGGGCTTTTCCCTAAAACCTCTCTGATTTCCCAACTTCTTTGAGCATTCTCTTCCTCTGATTTCAATTGCTATGGGTATGTTGATACTTACCAAATCTATATGTTGAGGATACAACTTCCTCTGAAGCTCCAGGCCAGTAAATACAACTGCATATGAGACTTCTTCTCTTGTCAGAGAACCTCAAAGTCTGTCTGCTTTTCATTCATAATGAGATCATTTTCCTCTAATCTTCCCTTTCAAAGCATCTGGAATCATCATTATCAACTATCTAATGACACAGACAGAAAAATTTAAAGTAGAACTAAAAAATAGAACCATTAAAATTAGAACTACCTTTGATTCCTTATTGTATCTTAACTCACAATCCATACACTTATCCTGTTTGTTTGGCTTCCTAAATGTTTTTTCTAGTTCTGTAAAAGTGCCATTGGAATCTTAATAGGGAGTACATTGAAACTGTAGATGGCTTTGGGTAGTATGGACATTTTAGCAATATTAATTTTTCTGATCCATGAACAGAGTATTTCTTTTCACTTATTTGTGTCTTCTTTAATTTCTTTCATTAATTTCTTATAGTTTTCAGCATACAGTTCTTTTACCTCCTTGGTTAAATTTATTGCTAAGTATTTTATTGTTTTTGATGCTATTGTAAATGAGGTCATTATTTCTTTTCCAGATAGTTCTTCATTAGTGTATAGAAACACTACTAATTTTTGTATATTGATTTTTGTATCCTGCGACTTTACTGAACTAGTTGATTAGATCCAACAGTGTTTTGGTGGAGTCTTTTGGGGTTTCTATATATAAGATCACGTCATCTGAAAATAGAGACAGAATGCCTTTAATTGTTTTCTTACCTAATTGCTCTGACCAGAATTTCCACTACTATATTGAGTAGGACTGGTGAGGGTATGCCCCCTTGTCTTGTTTCTGATCTGAAAGAAAATCTTTCAGCCTTTCACCACCGAGTACGATGTTAGCTGTGTGTTGTCATATATGGCCTTAATTATGTTGAAGTACATTCCTTCTTATATCCAATTTGTTGACAATATGTATCATGAATGATGTTGAATTTTGTCAAATGCCATTTCTGCATCTATTGAGGTGATAATAAGATTTTTATCTCTCATTCTAGTAATGTGATATATCACATTTATTGATTTCCTTATGTTGAAGCATCATTGAATCCCAGAGATAAATCCCACTTGATCATGATGTAACATCCTTTTAATGTGCTGTTTAATTTGGTTTACTAGTATTTTGTTGAGAATTTTTGCATCTATATTCTTCAGGGATATGGGCCTATAGCTCTCTTTCCTTGTAGTGCTTTTTTTGTGGCTTTCGTATCAGGATAATGCTGGCCTTGTAAAATGTATTTGGGGGGTGTTTCCTCTTCTTCAATATTTGGAAGAGTTTGAGAAAGAAAAGCATTAATTAATCTTTAAACGTTTGGTAAAATTCATCAATGAAACCATTTGGTCTTGGGCTTCCCTTTGTTGGGAACTTTTGATTACTCATTAAATCTTCTTATTCATTATTAGTCTGTTCACACTTTCTACTTCTTCATGATTCTATCTTGGTAGGCTGTGTGTTTCTAGTTATTTACCCATTTTTTTCTAGGTTGTCCAATTTGTTGTTGTATAATTCTTCATAGTAGTCTCTTCTAATCCTTCAAATTTCTGTGGTATCAGTTACAATGTCTCTTCTTTCATTTAAAATTATATTTATTTAGGTTCTTTCCCTTTTTTTTTTTCTGATGAGTCTAGCTAAAGGTTTGTCATTTTTGTGTTTGGGCTATGCAGCTCCCTGGGTGCTCTGGTTAGGCTACCTCATTGAGCTGGACTGGTGGCTCTGCTCAACAGTAGACAAGACTTCAAATTTGCTTCCCTGCCAAACACAGAGCCAAAGGACAGGCTCTACAAGTCAGTACAGCTCAGAATCAGGCAGAACTACCCACTGGACTCCTTGGTCAGACAGGGCCACAAGCTTGGCTCTGCAGAGCCACTGGCTGGGACCTCTACTAGGGCACAGCTGAGAGGAGGAATGTAGCCTGCCTAGATCTGAATGTTGATTGCTGTAACCTGCTCCCCCACTTCCCCAGCTGAATCTAATCACCAGTGGTCAAGTCCCACCAATTCCTCCTGTGATCCCTGTGAGACGAGACTCCAGTGGACCCCCCATGTAGTGTTCCTCAATACTGGGGGATCTGGATGTACACCTCGGGCTCTCATTTTCCCACTAGAGAAAGCTTAGGCCCAAGGGGGCCCTCTTGGTACAGCTCTTGCTGGCCTGGAGGGAGTGGCAATCTGGCTAGAGCGTAACCATTCCTCTTACCCTTCTAATGCAGTCCTTCTAAGTCTCTGTGATCCAGGGGGTTGCTTCAGCCACACTCCCATGCTCTGGGATTTTTACATGGTGTCTTGCTCTATGAATAGTTGCTAGTTGGTCTTCTTGTGAAAGGGAACTGAAGTCAGAGGTGCCTATGTTACCATTCTAATGACCTACTTATATCTCTTATTCAAGTTTGATCACATGATCTCCTCCATATGTATCCTTGGCCTGATGAGCCTTCTGGAAATTACCATTTCCCATAGGATAGCATCCAAATTTTCTGCTTCCAAGGTCCTTCATAATCTAGTTCTGGCTCCAGACTTATCTTATGCAACTCTCCAAATTGAAATTTAAACTCCAGTCTCAGTGAAGTATTTGCATTTTCATGAATGATCCATGCTCAATCTCATACTTTTGCTGTTTCCTCCACCAGTAACACTTACACTGTTCTTTCCTCTGATTAACTCCTACAAATGCTTCAGATATGGGCTTTAGTCATACGTTCAAGGAAGATTTTCTGGCCCCTCTGGAATGAGTTGGATGTTTCTATTGTGTGCTCACATAATACCCTGTGCTTCCTCCATCATAGCACTTATATAATGGTCTTATTCTCCCACTAGGCAGTAACATCATTGAGCAGCAAAGCTATGTCTGTCTTGGTCATTCTTGTATTCCCAATGCTAACATAGTATCTGGCAAATATTAGGTACCCCATTAATCCTGTTGAATGAATAAATCTAAACTGACCCTGCGAATGGATCCCCTTTACACCATCCTGACTGATGCTAATCTGGTTAGGGTTGCCAGATAAAATACAGTTTACCCAGTTAACATTGAATTTCAGATAAACAATAAAAAGCTTTAGTATAAATGTGTCCAATGCAATATTTGGGACATGCTTATACTAAAAAATATTTGGTTTCTTATTTGAAATTCAAAGTTAACTGGGTGACAGTACTTATATTTGCTAAATATGACTACCCCATTAACTTTGGCATCTGTCTGGTCCTTTGTTAGGGACTTTGAAGGTCTTTTTATTTCATACTAATAAGGCATTTCTTACAGGCTTCAAAGGTACCTGTCTTTGTCAATAAACTTCATCATGAACTTCCTGTACTGCTGAGGTTCTTCCCCTGGCTCATCTTTACCTTTATTACTGACCCAACTTCTGGATTTCCTCTTAGCTCACAGGGCTCACTTGCTTTTCCACTACTGGCCATGGCCTGATGTCTGCACCCTGATGATGTTTGGTCATTCACTCGTGTCTAGTATTAAACAGTTAGTAAGTCCATTGCCCTAGACTCTGCTTCTACTATACACATCCTGGAGAATTATGGCTAAACTTAGAGGTGAGAGCTCACAGGACTCCTTGTTACATTTGTGGATAGTTCTAATTGTTAGGGAATCAGTCTTTGTGTTGAACTGAAACTGTCTTCCTTGAAGCTTTCACCTATTTGAGTTTCAGTAGAAGTTTGCTTCTTGAGTGTAGAAAATGTCTTATTCACTTTGGTATCTCCAGCATCTATGAGAGTGACTGGCACATAGAAGTTTCTCAAAAATGTCTGCTGAATAAAAATGAATATTATTGCTTTTGGAGCTACACTGTGTAAAGTGAATCTCTTATCTACAGTCAGTTTTTCAAATATGTGAACAATGTTATAGAGGTCTACATCAATCTTGTCCGTTATAAACTAGGCAATCCCAGTTTCTTAAATCATTTTTCATTTGAGAAGCAGTGTACCTGGCATAGAAAAAGCACATGATAAATGTTTGTCTATTAAGAATTTATCCATATTTAATTTACAAGGGCAAATACTGATGATATGAGAATTTAATGTTAGATATAGCTTTACATGACATAAACAATACTATTGGGTTTACATTAAAAAAATAATGGTCAAAGTGATCATCATATCCCCTAAAAATGAATACTATGCCAACCTTTCAGTGAAAAGGGGACTTAATAGAATATATATTGCCTAGATCTTTTGAAAATGTATGTGTGTGTACATATGGCCAAGTACGCACATAATTTGAGATTTTTAAATTTTGAAATACAATACTCTAATTTTTGTGCTATATTTTGTAAAAACCTTCAACAATTCTCCAATCTTATTACTTGTCAATTCCTATGCTTACATAAATTGTCTAGATATAATTGGCATCAACTTTTAATATGTTATAGGATAGAGTAATCCAGGATTTTTTCAATGAAACACATTTTTCCATTTTTATTGCAATAATTAGCAAAGGGAATGATTGTTCCATCCATTGCAAAGAGATCTATAGAGAACAAAATAAAGGAGGAGGAACCAATGATTCAATCTAGAAGAAAAATCGTAGTAGAAAATGGTAAGGGACATATCTAGGTGCTAGTTACACCTTAATTATTTTATTAAAAGGGGGGTAATTTTCAACGTTTCTTCAAAATTGCATATCTTCCTTCAGCTCGCCTACTAAACTGAAAGCTACATTTGATCATTTTAAGCAAGGAGAAAAACTAAGATTTATTTTTAATATTAAAAAAATATTTTTAAAATCAGAACTATTGCAACTTGTGCACAAATACGTGCAACTTAACCTGCCTTTTATTTAGACCCTGCACTAGTTTCTAAGATGGCATTTTGACTCTACTTTCTCTATTTACATTCGACTTAGGTTGTGTAATAGCCTGTCATCTCTATGGTCTAAGCACTATGAATGGGGTAGGAGTTGGAAGAATCTTACTCTACATTAAAATTTGCACGTGGCCACCTTCCAAATCATGGCTAGATTAGTTGCTGCAGAAAGTTTGCACATAATTAAATGGATGGGAAATAAAGGGGATTCCTCTCAGCAAGATTCCCTAAAGGAGGTGTGTCTTAAACATTAAAACATGGAAAAGTGATGAAGAAAGTTGGTTGCATCTTGTCCTTAATAAAGGGGCTCTCCATTAAAAACAAGAGCTTCTGAGTCTTATTTCAGAAAGTATATATACGTGTGTGTATGTGTGTGTATGTGTGTGTGTGTGTGTGTGTGTAGAGCTTCTGAGTCTTATTTCAGAAAGTATATATACGTGTGTGTATGTGTGTATGTGTGTGTATGTGTGTGTGTGTGTGTGTGTATTTATACAGAAAGAGAGAAGGAGAGGGAGGTTTTATAAGCTATCATGTTGGTTTCAACCCATATGATAGCTCAGAGTAACACTGAGATTCTGCAGTACATAAAATTGTTTTTGTTTTTGTCTGTCCAGGCTGCTAATAACAAAGTGCCATAGACTGGGTGGCTTATAAACAACAAAAATCTATTTCTCACAGTTTAGTTCTGGAGGCTGGGAAATCCAAGACCAAGGGGTTGGCAGATTCAGTGTCTGTTGAGAGCCTTCTTTCTGGTTCTGAGATGTCCATCTTTTCCACGTGTCCTCACACAGTAGACATGGATGAGAGAGCTCTCTGGGGTCTCTTTTATGAGGGCACTAATCCCATCCGTGGAGGTTCTGCCCTCATGACCTAATCACTTCCCAAAGCCCTCTCCTTCCAATACATCACATTGGGGGCAAGGATTTCAACATATGAATTGTGGTGAGGGGCACAAATATTCAGCTCACAACAGTTTTTTCCCCAACGAACACCACGACAGCCACTGTGTGTCAGAATGTTGGGATTCCCTGTGTTCTAACTGCAGATCTAACGTGTTTATCTTCCCTAAGGAAGTAAGCAGTGGTCTTCCCCTCTCCATCACCCTCACATCACCTCTTCTCCACTTGCTATCCATTTTCCTAAATAGAAGATTTGAAGGGAATCCCTGGAGTAGGTTAAAATACGTTGCCAGAGGAAATAATGCTTCTATTTTAAAAGAAAAAGCAAGCAAAGGAAGATTCTGCTGGCTCCATGATACACCTTCCGCCAAGCTGCTGTTTAGAAGACAAATCTATTGCCACCTCCAAGCTTTTCTGGGAGACTGTTGTGGAAGAAAACCCTCTGTACTGAAGGTTTTTCTCTTCTAGAGATACATCACGTGAAGAGTGGTCACTCTCCCGTATGAGCTACTAAAAATAACATGACTCCTAAGACAAATAATGAGTAATACTCTGAACCGAGCTATGGGAGAGGGAGGAGAATGTTTGCAGCTGAGATCTGAAGAAGAATCAGTGAGGCTTAGAGAGCACAAACGACTTCAGAGCCGATGCAAGAAACACTCTGCTGTCCAACTCTCTCCCATTTTGTCTATTCCCACCGACAAAATGAACAAGCTTCAGAAACATTTGAAGATATTGAAGAGATTCTCTGATAGTTGCCCTTGGATGGCTTAAAATTAAGAAAGAGTCATGTGAAATGATTCCTAAAATAGAAGAATAATATCCAGGGGAATTGTACAAGACCACATAGATTAAACCACAGTTGATCTTGTAAACAGGAAAAACATGTTAATTGCAAAAGGTTTAGTTCCCATTTGAACAGTTTGATGATGTCAGTACCTTAACAAACAAAGAAAAAAGTGTGCCCTGGGACTTCGTTTCACACCTTCTGAGAAGAAGGAGTGGTCTAAATATTCTCCAGCCTATATGTTCTTCTGAGCACAGAGCCGTGAAACAAAGCCCTCAGCTCTTCATCACATTGGGACAGTTGAAAAACTATCAGTATCTCCCTTACGTTCATTGTGGGTAACTCTAAATTAAGCTCTAAATAAAGAATGCTAACCATCACTAATCAGGCATAACCTAAATCAATTAAAATAGATGGGATTATTTTGGCAGTTGGCATGATTTATTAAGAGCCTGAAGCTGGAGGTGCTTTGGTGTCAACTAGTGAAATCTTCTAGGGGAACTAATTCAGAGGATACTGTATCAAATGATTTTTGGAGTTAATGTACTTCAGATGATTTTGCAAATTAAACTCATAAAGTTAATTCTCATAAAGCTAATTTAATTTTGATAGTTCAGAGAAAAAACAGCCATTTTCATCAAAGTGAGTAACATTTACTTTGAGGGCAGTTGTCTTTAGATTTTAAAACAGAAAAATACCTCCAGCCCTCACTCCATAAATCGATTGAGATCTATCCTGAACACCTTCCAACAAAAAATCTACTCCAATGATTGTGGCAGCCATCCCAGAACATCCTACAAGGATTTATTATTTATCTTTAAACTGTATTAAGATTTAAATTTGATAAAATTGTAGGAACTTTTCTCTGCCCTCCACTTCAAATGATACTACATGAAAAACCTGTCCAACATTGTTGATATTACTATTTATAGACAGGGAGAGACCCAGATTTCCCCAAACACTAAAGATTGATTTTTAAATCAATGATCTACTGGTAAGGGATGGATGGGATGCTCTTTTCTCAAAACATCAAGTGAGGGTTTCAAAGAACATCACAGAATAATAAATCACTGACAGAATTTGATAACATCATCCAAGTCTAGTCACCTTTACAGCCTCATTTCAGCAGTAGAATTAGGGTCACAAATAAGTTCAGGAAGCATTATGTAAAAAGTTAAGTTTGGGGAAATGACTATTTTCTACCCAGCCCACATTGACCTTCTCAGGAGTTCTGGTAAATAGAGAGGGGATGGGTTAACTCTGACCCCATCTAGTACACTCGTCAAAAGCAATGATATTAAATCCTGTTTAATGGTGAATCAGTGAGAATTTTCCCCCCAAAAAATAAACCAGCTCTCCCTAGATTATAGCCCATGAGGCAAAATTTATCTTGTTTCACCCAATCTCCAGACCACATTGAGATTTAGAGTTTGGCTCCAAACAGAGTTAGATCTGTGGTGGGAGACAAGGACAAAGTTAAAAGGTCAAGAGTTTATCAAAATATATCCAGATATTCTGGCAAGAAAATGTGGATCTCCAGGGGAGATCTCAGGGAGTAGGAGCCCTGAGACATGCCATTGACTTCTTAGAGGATTGGATCTGCAGGGGAAAGAATAGGTTATTTTTTGCAAATCACAATAAAGTCAGAATCTATGATACATTGTGCCAACATGGATCAGGCCAAAAAAAAAAAAAAATCAGGTGGAGAGAAATGGAAATTCCAGTCTCTAATATCATCAGCTCTTTAGAAATGGCTAACAAATTTATTTTACTTAACAAACATCTCAAAGCACCTGAGTTGTGTACTGTGGTAAAATCAGTTCTACAGTTAGGCAGAGAAGCAGAGGAAGAGAGGGCATGAAATAATAATTTAATTCTATCATTATATATATCAAGTGCCTTCTTAGGGAGATGCTGGGATAAATACTGTACTTGTGACCTGAGCCCCCTGGGTATGAAATGATTTCCATTCCCGTAGGAACACGGGAAGTTAACAGGTCCTGTCCTCGTGTCCTTCCTATCTGCAGTGAGGGAAGAAAAAGCAGTGTCTGCAAAGCTGCAGAAAGATTTTTTGTTGAGAAATCATGCTTGCTGGTGTTTTATACTTCTACAGATATGAGGGAAAAGCTTGTCCCTTTGTAGCTCAAATAAGGCAATCGGAAATTATAATTGGATGCTACCATGGAAGCCCAGATCCTCCCGCGGGGGCTATAAATAGAAGTGAGGAGAACACCCTCTCCCTGCTGGAACTACTAGTGGGCTTCCCTGTGGGGTTTGGCTACAGACCGGGAACATAGCAACAGCTTTATCCAAGGCAACTCCACCCACCCTGAGGTGTCGAAGCACATGTGAGCTTTGAAGAATCTCCCCCGTGGCAGGGGGCTGACAGCATTGCCAGGGCCTGCTGTGGAGTACTTAGCATCGTAGTTAGTGGGGAATAAAGAGAATGTATAGGCCTTTGGTTTTTCTTTTAACGTCCTGCCATTCCTGTCTCATTGAGATCCGAGATCCTAAAGAACCTAAGAACGTCTCACACAGGCAGCTTACAAGAGTGAAGCACCTTCTAGGATGAGAGGTTTACAAAAAATGAACGACAGTCCTTGTCCTTAAAGCACTCTCTCCTGGGACAAGAGTCATAAACGTCTAAAAATGAGGCCAGGTACACATGTAAGAGTTGAAAAGCTACTACTACTACTACTACTACTACTAATAATACAAATACAAATCTGGTCATCGTTGAAAAAAAAAGGAAAAAAGAAAAAGAAACACTATTTGGAAAAAAAGAGAAGGGAGAGATTACTTCTAAGACATTCGAGGAACAATTAATGATCACTGTTTTCTTCAATATCCAGATATTACCAAAAGAGGACAAAAACTAGGGATGAAGTTCTAAAAGGGAAATAAAAGCAAGTAAAATAGATAGGTAATTATAGCATACCGAATAACTGAGTGAGCCATTCTACCAGTCGATGCTTTAGTTCTATCATCTATAAACCCAGCATAAGGTGAAAATCAATCTGGGAATAACCGCTTCCTTCCTATTTAATGGAGAATCTTATGAGGATGGCTGAATTGATCCCAATATGATGTTTTATGCTCTTCAACAGAAAAAGCGATGAAAAGGCATTATATTATTGTAAACAGTTGCTTACCAACATAAAAAATTATGGTCTACTACCTAGCCTGTGTTTCTGAGATAGGAAAAGAGATTATTTTGATGTATCATGTTTCATATGAACAGGTTTACATTATGTGATATTCCAGGATCTTTAGAAGTTTAAAACACACTTTATAGAAGACATCATATTTAAGGCTATTTTCTTAATTTCAACAAAGTTATGAGAAGATATTTCACTATCAGAGGACATTAGGTTGGGTGCTGGAGGCACAACAATAATGAAAATATTTCTTATCCTCCAGAAGCCAACAGAGATGAGGTAAAGTCACAAGCCAGTTAATGCACTGAGTTTCTGTAATAGACACATGTACAAGTGAATATGATGACAGAGGAGAAAAAGCAACCAAATCAATCATAGGATTCAGAAAAGAGTTTACCAAGAAGACTGTATTGGAACTGGATCTTACAGACAGAATTGGGGGTAGACAGGTTATGGGGCAAGGGCAGACCAAGCATATCAAAGTACATGTAAAAGTTCAGAGCTATCAAAGAAGACACAGAAAGGTAAAACATTCCATGTGGCTGGTGCTTAGGTGGAGGTCAGTTGGGTAGTAGTGGCTAAATAAGAGACCAGTGGTCTAAAGGTGGAACATTTGACAGGACAAATGGCCCTGGCTTTTCAATACATCAGGGTCAAGAAAAGAAAGGACTGGTTTGCATTTAAAAAAAAAAATCAGGGGACAAAACACCAGATCCTGGAATGGATTTGGCTTTGAAAAAACAATTGTATAAACTCTTGAAGAACAACTGAGCAAATTTGATTATGAACTGGGTATTAGATGCAAAGAATCTACTTTTGGTTATGTTTAAAGATATTCAGTTTTTTTTAAAGGTTTATACTGAAATATTTGGGGGTGGAACATCATGATGTCTGTAATTCACTTGAAAATACTTAAGCATGTGAAAATAAAGTAAAAAGTAACATGTCAAAAAAAAAAAAAAGAGAGAGAGACCAGTGGTCTGATTGCATGAATAATCTTTTTATTTAAATTAGTCCTTTCAGGGCACCCAAGTTATTTATTTATTTATTTATTTATTTTCTGAGCGTATCTGCATATGGAGCCTTTTTATCCAGGATTTCTCAACTGCTCTTGCCTTTTTGATAGACTGAAATGGTGTCCTACATATTTCACTATCTAAGAATCAAAGTGCATGCATTTATCCCCCTTGTACGTAGTTCACCCGCCTGCATAGTGTATCCACATGCCTTATTTCGAGGTGATTAATTTAATTCAAGGGTTATAAATCACTGACTGCTAATTACCTGTACCGCTTCCCAGGGACTTTGTAACTCATATTTACAACAGGCTCTTAGTTTAATAGTTTAGCTAATATGAGAAACTAGTCACAACAAAGAGATGGGATACTTCATCTTTAGATTTGAAAGTTTACACTTAATTTTGATAGAACAGAATGTTACTGAGGTCACAGGGCATCTGAGTCTCTGCTCCTGAGCTGTCGATGGCACACTTATCTGGTATTCGCTGGCTCGCAAATGCAGTCCCCAAAGGGACTTTATGTCAACACACTTGTAAATTAACAAATTATAGAATTCCAGGACTGAAGATAATTCCGTAAATATTTATTGAGTGCAAACTATTTTCCAGGCACTGACCTGGGAGATGCAGATACAGCAGTGAGCCAAAGTCCTAGCTTTCAAAGGCTCACATTCTAGATAGAAGAGGCTGCCAAGACGTACATACAGACAGACATAAAACAGGGAGGGGGAATACAGAGTGATGAAGGTATGAATGCTCTTTTGTATTAAAGATAAGGGAAGGCCTGCTCAGTAAGATGATGCCTTAGGGACCATCTGAAGTGTGGGAATATGCCGAGCAGCAAGAACGAAGGTCATGTGCTAGGGGTTGTTTAAAGGGTTGAGAGGAAGAGCAAGGAGGCTGACTTGACTGGAGCAACGTCAGAGAGGGGGCGGGTGCTGGAGGGGATTTCGGAGCTACAGCAGGACCCAGGTCATAGAGAGCCTTGTGGGTTTTGTTAAGGACTTCGGATTTTGCACTAAGTGAGACGAGGAGCCACTGGAGAGTCATGAGCAGAGAAAAGGCATGATCTGATTTATGTTTCCAAATGATCACCTTGGCTAGTATGGTAAGTAACGACTATGGGGGACAAGAGTGGAAGCATGAGGCTGCTGCACTATTTCAGGGACATTTGGGTGGCTTTGTCTAGGGTGGTTGTGGTGGTGATGTGAAGGACCTGAAAGATGGCTGGATCGTGGATCTTTATTAGTCACCAGAACTTGAAGCCAGGGCTCTTGTCTGCTTTATTCTCTTCTGTATCTGCAGCTTCCAGAACAGTAACGGATACATGGCAGGTAAATGTTAGTAAATATTTTTAAAATATTGAGTGAAGGTAATGACTGGAGGATTATATGCGGGGAGTGAGAGAGGAACGGAGTCGAGGATGGCTCCAGGATTTGGGGCCTGAACAACAGAAAAATGGGGATGACACTTGCTGAGATGGTCAAACATTTTGGAAGAACAAATTGTGGTGGGAATTGAGAGTTTGGTTTAGGCCATGGCAGGTAGGTGGGTAGCTATAAAAGTGGTGAACATTTGAGAGTCAACAAAATACAGACAATATATAAAACCATAAGACTGGATGATGTTACCTAGGGGGTCGTGTAGGTAAAGAAGAAAACCAGGATCCTTGAGGAGCACCACCATATCATGGTTATTGAGGGTGATGGAGAATCATAAAAGTCTGAGAGAATGACTGAAGAGAGAGGAGGGGAACCAGAGAGAGATGGCCCAGTAGGAAGAGATGAGAGTGTGTCAGTGAGGAAAGCTCCTTTGCTGTGCAAACGCAGAGAGAGGGCCAATGAGATGAGAACCCAGAGCTTCCCAGTAGTCTAATTGCGGGAAGATCACTGTTATCCTTACAACAGAGAATAAGAGAAGTACAAGTGGAAGAACTAAGGATAGATAGCTTTTGTAATTTATTTTCTATAAATGGGGAAAAAAAGGAAAGAAAGAAGGTGGTAGCTGGAGGAGGGTGTGGGGTGGAAGGAATGGTCCAGTAGTGAGGAAAAACCTGATGATCGAAGGACGCGCTAGATAAAATTCAAGGTCAGCTAAGGTAATATTTCATGAGTAATACAAATTAAACATTGAAGTAATAATATTTTGAATCTCATAATCTTTTTCTACTTACTTATGCTCTTACTCAACAAAATTGACTTCAAATACATTTGAGGATTTGTTGCCTCCAGCAATACCCCTAATTCGAAAGTGTGTTCTTTATTCCTGTCCTGCCCCTAGAGAATGGACTTGAGGACACGGGGAGGGGGAAGCTGGGACAAAATGAGAGAGTGGCATGGACATATATACACTACCAAATGTAAAATAGGTAGCTAGTGGGAAGCAGCCGCATAGCACAGGGAGGTCAGCTCGGTGCTTTGTGACCACCCAGAGGGGTGGGATAGGGAGGGTAGGAGGGAGATGCAAGAGGGAGGGGATATGGGGACATATGTATACGTATAGCTGATTCACTTTGTTATACAGCAGAAACTAACACATCATTGTAAAGCAATTATACTCCAATAAAGATGTTAAAAAAACAAAGTGTGTTCTTGCCTGTGTGACACATGAAACAAACAGCATTATCATATCCTTCTTCTTCCCTCTCTTTCCTCCCTCTTCCTCTTCATTCATAGGTAGGGCAGATCAAAAGTGAGTAATCCAGCTGAGTTCATTTGATGAGGATATTGCTCACCAATCTTTTGCTCATTCCTGTTTCAGCACTTGTGCATTTCTGGATAAGCTGCCCCCTTGGCTGGGGAAATGACCTCTTCTCTTGACCTCCGCCTCCAGGTCCTTTCACTCAAAGAGGCAGAGGAGGCTCTCCTTTGTTACTACTCCTTGACAGGAAGAAACCTCATAATTATCAGCCAGAATCGAAAGGTGAGGTGGTGTCTAAACTGTTACAGAGTTTTACAGAAGTTAGTATGAAGGATGAATTATTTAAAGCCAAGTAAATTGCTAGAAAATTTTTAAAATTCATGCTATTATTATTTCTGAAACACGGTCAGCAGAGATACCTAAGCATATTAATTGGGATGGCTCTATAAAATAAACTTATCATGCAAAAAAGGCAATAAACCTTAGCATATTTGGGAAATTAAAATCTAATGAGAAAGCATCTTCAATTTAATTCATTTCATTGAACTTTACTTTGCACAAGACACCATGAGGGGTTGTGTGAAATATATAATTGAATAAGAAATAGTGCCCGGGCTTCCCTGGTGGCGCAGTGGTTGCGCGTCCGCCTGCCGATGCAGGGGAACCGGGTTCGCGCCCCGGTCTGGGAGGATCCCACATGCCGCGGAGCGGCTGGGCCCGTGAGCCATGGCCGCTGAGCCTGCGCGTCCGGAGCCTGTGCTCCGCAACGGGAGAGGCCGCAGCAGAGGGAGGCCCGCATACCACAAAAAAAAAAAAAGAAATAGTTCCCACCATTGAAAAAGAATAAAAAAACAAAACAAGTATATAATTATTTACAGCAACCTGAAACACACTCACACACAGACACAAACTGACCACAAATTAGTTATTCTCTTAAACATATCAAGCGTTTTCATATCTAGTATTTCTGCACAGTCATCACAACTTCCTAGTCACCCTTTTTCCAACCCTCTGTCTTTGGAATGCTACTCATCCTTCCAAACTCAGCTTCCGGAGACCTTTGGATCTCTACATTAAGAATTAATCTTTTCTCCCCCCTTTTTGCAACTGTTTATCATTTTCCTGCTAATAAGTACATGTCTGTTCACCCCATCAGACTGTGAGTACCTTGAAGACAGTCATGATGTTTTATTCTTCTGTGATTCCCCTCAGGGTCTAGCCCAGTGCCTTGCTCATAATTAGAATGCAATATATTTTGGTGAACTAAATTATTTCATTGATCATCAGCCTGAGAAAGCTTATTCAAGACAAGAAGCCTAAATAATTGCTGGAGTCCTGATAACATTGGCTAGAATTTATTACACTTAGTCTATACCAGCAACTGTGTTAAGAGCTACATATACAGTATGTCTAATCCTTACTTTAATCCTTATAAGACCCCTTGGAGATGTATTTTATTAAGCTTCTTCTAAAGATGAGGGTAGTAAAAGTTACCTAACATGATCAAGAGCCCACATATGCAAGGGGCAGATCTGAATATGGCCTAGGTCTAAATCAATCTGGACTTGAATCTAGTTTTATCTGCTCAAAGTCTGTGCTTTACCCACGATTCAAGTTGCCTGTCATTGTGAGACAGCAGGAGCTCATCATCTATTAGGAGCACCTACACTGTGTCAGGCATTGAGCAATGGCTCAATCTCTTTCATTTCATTAGATGTTCACAAAACTTCTAGGGGATAAACTCAAAGAAGCTTAAAGAGTGTAAGTAAAGTGTTCAAGATTGCATAGCTAGAAGTGGCAGAGCTGAGGTTTCTACCCTAGGCTAACTAGGGCACTTTAATTAACCTTTAGACATTAAGGCTGAGGCCTTTCCCACCTCCCTTCCCGTAATAGCTCAAGGCTTCCCTTCTCTGGATGTGAAACAGGAGGAATGGGGGCAGGGCAAAACCTTTAAAAGAATGACATAGCGATAGAACCTGACAAAAACTTGTTGGCTCCCCTGGCAACCAGCCTTCAACCTTAGGCATTTTTAAAAGCCACCTCATTAATATAACAATAGACACTTTTACTGCTCTTATCCCTTAAGAAATTCCAAAAGTTTTGGGATCTCTGTGTCAGAAACTGGGGAGAAGACCAAATGTACATTTCTTATAAATCTCAGTATCACAGGAAGCCTGTCTCCTGGGGACTTCCAGGCACTCAGTGGGGGAGCTTCTGGTGAATTCAGCCTAGAGGATGTTTTCCCTCTTGAGTTACACAACTCTGCTTCCTCCCTACCCCAAGTCCTAAAGAAACTGAAACTTTCTCCCCTCTGTTCTTTCCCCCAAATTTCCACCTCTCTCTAAACTGCTCTCCTGCTCATAGATATTTTTTCCTTTTTGCTGGTTTTTCAAATTTTACTCTTGCAAGATTTTTCCAATCAAGTTTCCAGTTTCTGCCCTACCCATTGTATGTTTTTCTTTACAGGGGACAAGTGGGGAAACTGGCGGCGGGAGTGGGGGTGAGTCAGAGTGAGGAATCATTGCCCTTAATCGACACAGGGAATGCTGTAATTTCCAATAGTGACCCTAAGAGTAGAATGTGGGGACTGATTTTGACGCCTCAGATCAGGAAAAGTTGCACGGAGGAGTAAAAATTTGATCAGGACAACAAAAAAGGAATGTGATTTCAAACTGGGTCACAGGAAGAACATGCCTAGAGGGTAGAGTGAGCCTGAAGGGGTGAGAGTATACAGGAAAAAGAATAGGGATGAGTCACTATTTGCTGGTTGTGAAGGCTGATGGGAGAAGGAACAGCATGATATGAGTAAAGGCTAAGAGAGAAGTGAGCTGATTGATACTGAAGAGGAAAGAGCACTGAGAGCTTAAATGCTCCTGTTTGAGAAGATAATCTTTGCACCCTCTCTGCTTTCCAAACAAGGAATTAAACACGTGTTTCACTCAATAACAATCCCCAGGATCACAAGTGGGTGTTTAAAGAACATGCATACTTTATGTGGCTTGTAGTCATTTACTGGGCCAAATTATGAAGTCACACATTGACAGAGAATCACACTCAGGCTAAGGAATCTCCACATCTAAAAAATCATTCTTAAGCTGAAAAATAATTGAGATATTTAAATATGAAGACACAGTCAGATCAGAAGTTTAGAACAAGTTCATTCCAAGAGACCACAGCTCAAACCTTGAATAAATGAGCTGCCCTGTGACCTTTCAGCCGGCTACATTTTCAGAAATTATATTGCTTGTCATTTATATGAAAGATGCCCTTCTTTAAACCTATTCTTTATCATTCACTTTGTTTCTGCTTCAGAAACAGTTTGCGCTTCTTTTTAAATTTTTAATGATTTTCTGTAGTAGGATTTCTTCTTTGAGTTCGATAGGATTCACTTGAATCAACATTGCAGAAAACCCATAAAGTGAGGGTGTTTCTGTATCTTGCAGCCATTCAGACACTTGCCTGCATGTTGAAGGCTTAGCAGCATTTTTCACAAGTTTTCCCTCACACGAAGAATATTATCTTTTCTTTCCTCTTAATCTGCTCTGTAGTTCTCTATATTTTAGTTCATTTTTTTTCCCGTGGTGATTCAGAAATAATATTCGACGCTCTCTGTTCCATGGCTTCCTATCATTCCTTCCTTTCTATTGCAGGATTTCTATCACTTTTATGATAGTTCTGTGGGTGAAGTACCTCCCTCTGAAGAACTACAAGCCCTCTCAGAGTACTTGGTTTAATTACCTCCTATGTAATTTTATATTGAATTGTCTCTTTGATTCACTAGACTGTGAGTCTCCTGAGAGCAGGAACCGCTTTTTTATTTTTATATCCTCTAGAACAATGGCTGTCACATAAGAGGTGTTCAACAAACACTAATTAATATTTATGAATCTGGAGTGAAAGGACTTCGGTTGAGTTGTCTCCCTGACATTTACTCCCCTTGTGATATGGACGAAGCATTTTGCCTTTTTCAACTTGTTGGCTCACAGTCTCTTGAAGTTATTTTAATTGAGATGAAGCCATGTAAGTGCTTTACATAACTGTAAAGTATGTATGCATGCATGTTACTGTGTTAACTCTAGGTTTGGTATTGAAAAAGTACAGGGAATAGTGCAAACCAGTGGTTCTCAACCCAGGGTGAATTTGCCTTCACCGGGACACTTGGCAACTTGGGGGATATTTGGTTCTCACATCTGGGTGAGGGAGGGGTATTGCCTACTGGCGTCTAGTGATTAGGGACCAAGGTTGCTGCTAAATATCATATAATGCACTGAAAAGCCCCACAATAAAGAATTATCAGGTACAAATTGTCAATAGGGCCAAATTTGAGAAACCCTGGTTCAAACTTGAAAACATATCATAGGTAAAACACGTTTCTTAATATATCTGTCGCTAGACAATTGTCTGAGTTTTAGCTTGTGTATACATAAATAGGGCTCATCATATTAATGTATTTATAACTATTGGTATAACCCCCTATCTTTTATAATATAAATGTGTTTGTTTACTCTCTGTTTAGTCTTCTAGAAATAGTAATCTACACATGGGAGAAACTTCTGATTTCCTCTTTTTTTAGGGACACAATGGACTTGTACTTTCCTAACCCCCTTATATGTAGACAGGCCTTCCTGACTAGTTTTAAACAAAGCCTTGTGAATAGAAGTTATATGTGTCCCTTCAGAGCCGAAGCATTTAATAGCTGATGCAAGACTACCCTGTTCTCTTCTGCTCTGGTTTGAAGAAGATGGAAGCAGCCTGGATTCCAGAGCCTCACATGGTAGACAGCTGCCTAGAAACTCACCCAGTTCCATATCAGATTTTTTTTTTTTTTTTTTTTTTTTTTGTGCTATGCGGGCCTCCCCCAGCTGTGGCCTCTCCCGTCGCGGAGCACAGGCTCCGGACGCGCAGGCCCAGCGGCCTGGCTCACGGGCCCAGCCGCTCCGCGGCATGTGGGATCCTCCCAGACCGGGGCGCGAACCCGGTTCCCCTGCATCGGCAGGCGGACGCGCAACCACTGCGCCACCAGGGAAGCCCCCATATCAGATTTTATATGAACAAAAATAAACCTTTTCTATGTTAAGCCACCACCATTTGAGGCTTGTTTGTTACAGAAATTTAACTTAGAGTCACCTGACCACTACACTGATGAAAATGAGAACAATGTTGGTTGCGTCGAGCACTTTATACTCAACTTGAACAATTACTGGAATAGAACTTGACCTCGATAAATATTTTAATGCATAATTGTTGGAAGAAAGGAAAAGAAAATCATTGACCCAGTATCTTGCTTTTCAGAGTACCTTTGTCCAATTATGACAACTATGCTGGTTCTGGACTCATGGTTTTGCTTTCAAAGGCCAGAGTCTAGAAATTTTGACTAAGGTATTTTGTAATATGTAATCCTTCAACCACTAACACATATTTGAATAATGTGTAGCAAATCTTGAAAGCCCCTTGAGATCCTCACTGACTCAAAATGCCATAAATGCAGACACTGGACAACACACTGTTGAGACTTCATGGTCTTTTGCTACAAGGAAACTCCTAGGTTAATTAGTTATGAGTGCCAGGACGTTTTTTCTGTCACTGTTCAGCAGGACTGAATTTGCAAAGCTTGCCCTCTTGAGGCCAAGCAGTTCCAATTGTTATGGATGACAGAGGATTGTTTACTTGCCCCTGTAAGCTGCTAACTGATGAGGGCAAGAGTCTGCAGTACTGCATAGTGAGGAGTAGGGACTCTGGAATCAGATGTCTGGGACCTACCACCTCTTACCTGTGTCGTTTAGGGCCCATACTCTCATCTGTAAAATGTGGACAGTAAAAGTACCAATATTACAGAGCTAAACAGGTGTTACAGTTTTTAAACTAATATTTGCCAGAGAGCAAATGTTCAAGTAAAGTGAACTAACGTTATCTACAGTGACTTTGAACTAGTATTTGCAGTTTCCTCAAAGTGCTACGTACATGAACTAGACAAGTAATTGCTATCTAGTGCAATTGCAAAGGGGCACCGTGCTTTACCAACTGACTATTTCAAAATGTATTCTAAACAGATAAAATAGTTTGCAAACATGACATAATTTGTGTTGAAATGTGCCTTTCAAGCCATATCTTTGTTATAAAATTCTCCATCAAACCATGAAGACATTCCCATGAAGACATGAGAATGCAAGATTTGTATATTCACATCTTCTCAAATGAATTGTTCAGAGAAAAGAGGCATTTGTTAAATATTTTTTCTCCTATCTTTTCCATTTCCTTTTAAAATTTCCAGGCAATTGAACAAACATTGGAATGACTAATTTGGACATGAAAATCATATTGCAGATAAAAAAAAGCAGATAAATTGGTTCAAAAATGGCCTTTGGTGGATTCCAAGAGGATATTCAAGTCAATATAAGAATCAATCATAAAGTTGATGACTGTGCATTTCCTGGCAGATCATGTCAACTAACTTTCTGAAGAAATAGTTAAAAGTGCATCCTGCCCCCAAACAACTGTAGGGCTCCCAAAGAGTCTGGAATATAAAATACCATCTCCTACAAACTGAGAAGAGATTATAATTGCATTTGGCTCTATGATCTCATGAATATTAGATTATCCTGCACAATGTAGAAACAGAAGGCAATAAAGAGAATTGTCCAAACTGGCTAGAATTTCATTTATATTTTGCCAAGCTGCTCTACATTAGCCATTGAAAATTATATGAAATGAACATTGAATTAAAATTATAATTGTTGCATAGTAATACATAACCTATGGAAAAATATTGCAAAATTTTATTGCCTGATACACCTAAAATATTTAACACATTTATAATTAATTCAAATTATATTAATAATAAGGGCACTTTGTGCTTTTGTTCTTAATCATATTTTGTTACTATAGATATTTAAGAAAAATGAGAGGTTGCTAATTTAATCAGAAGTACACACACAAATCACACTTACACATGCACAGCAAAGAACTTGGCAAGCAGGGAACACAGTACTAGGTATTCAATAGCTTCTTAAAGTAAGATTTATTTTTATCATATTTTGTACATTTATAAAATGTACTGCATATCTATGAATATTATCTATATATCACTTTGTGCAGAAAGCAGGACATATATTTTTAATTCCACTTGAAGCTGAGAAAATGGAGACTGAGAGGTTGTGATCTTTTGAGATCACCTAAGAAATGGTGGAGCCAGAAATTCCTCTAAATCCTATGCTCTTTATTTATTAAAAGATCACAAATTTTATCAATGGATAAAGCTAGAATGTGAACCCAGGTCTTGGAATAGGGTCTAGTGGTCATTCAATATTCACTCATCAAATTTTTTTTATTGAACTATAGTTGATTTACAATGTTCTGTTTCTCGTGTACAGCAAATATATTCAGTTATATAAATATATTCCTTTTCATATCCTTTTCCATTATGGTTTGTCACAGGATATTGAATATAGTTCCCTATGCTGTATAGTGGGACCTTGTTGTTTATCTATTTTATATATAGTAGTTTGATTCTGTTAATTCCAAACTCTTAATGTATCCCTCCTCTACCCCCTTTCCCCTTTGGAAACCATAATTTTGTTCTCTATGTTTGTGAGTCTGTTTCTGCTTTGTAAATAAGTTCATTTGTACCATATTTTAGATTCCACATATAACTGATATCATATGGTGCTTGTCTTTCTCTTTCTGACTTACTTCACTTAGTATGATAGTCTCAGGGTCCATCCATGTTGCTGCAAATGGCATTATTTCATTCTTTTTTATGGCTGAGTAGTATTCCATTGTGTATATATAAATATATATATATAATATATATATTATATATAATATATATATTATATATA
>NC_041223.1:19038669-19073720 GCF_002837175.3 Physeter macrocephalus | reverse complement strand
ATATAAATATATATATAATATATATATTATATATAATATATATATTATATATATAATATATTATATATATATAATATATATACCACATCTTGTTTATCCATTCATCTGTCAATGGACATTTAGGTTGCTTCCATGTCTTGGCTATTGTAAATTGTGCTGCTATGAACATTGGGGTGCATGTATCTTTTCAAATTAGAGTTTCATCCAGATACATGCCCAGGAGAGGGATTGCTGAATCATATGGCAACTCTATGTTTAGTTTTTTAAGGAACTGTTTTCCATAGTGGCTGGACCAATTTACATTCCCACCAACAGTGCAGGAGGGTTCCCTTTCCTCCACACCCTCTCCAGTGTTTATTATTTGTAGACTTTTTGATGATGGCCATTCTGACTGGTGTGAGGTGATACCTCATTGTAGTTTTGATCTGCATTTCTCTCATAATTATCGATATTGAACATCTTTTCATGTGCCTATTGGCCATCTGTATGTCTTCTTTGGAGAAATGTCCATTTAGGTATTCTGCCCATTTCTTGATTGGATTGTTTTTGTTATTATTGAGTTGTATGAGCTGTTTGTATATGTTGGAAGTTAAGCCCTTGTGGGTCACATCATTTGCAATTATTTTCTCCCATTCTGTAGGTTGTCTTTTCGTTTTGCTTGTGGTTTCCTTTGCTGTGCAAAACCGTGTAAGTTGGATTAGGTCCTATTTGTTTATTTATTTATTTATTTATTTATTTATTTATTTATTTATTTTTGTGGTATGCGGGCCTCCCTCTGCTGCGGCCTCTCCCGTTGCAGAGCACGGGCTCCGGACGCGCAGGCTCAGCGACCATGGCTCACGGGCCCAGCCGCTCCGCGGCATGTGGGATCCTCCCAGACCGGGGTGCGAACCCGGTTCCCCTGCATCGGCAGGCGGACGCGCAACCACTGCGCCACCAGGGAAGCCCCCTATTTGTTTATTTTTGCCTTTATTTCTATTGCCTTGGAAGATGGACCCAAAGAAAACATTTCTATGATTTATGTCAGAGAATGTTTGCTTACGTTTTCTTCTAGGAGTTTTATCTTATGTCTTATATTTAACTCTTTAAGCCTGTTTTGAGTTTATTTTTGTGTATGATGTGAGGGGGTGTTCTAAGTTCATTGATTTACATGTGGCTGTTCAGCTTTCCCAACAACACTTGCAGAAGAGACTTTCTTTTCTCTATTGTATATTCCTGCCTCCTTAACTGAAGATTAATTGACCATAGGTGTGTGGGTTTATTTCTGGGCACTCTATTCTGTTCCATTGACCCATATCACTCATCAATTTTTTAATGAGTACCTGCTATATAGATACTGAATGTTGATGCTCTTATAGTGAAGAAGACCAAGACCCTGCTTAGCCTTCATCATGCAGAGTGAGACACAGAGTTCTTAATGTACATATAATGCAGACTAGCATAGTACAGGGTGCTATAGCAAGGAAAAAATGGGCATCCATCCTAAGAAGTAGAAAGAGCAGATGATAAGCTGAGAACTGAAGACTTTTAGGTGCTAGAAAAGGAATAGAGAGGAAAGGGGAAATTCAGAGCAAATGCCCCAAGATAAAAGAAAGCACGGCATCGTAGGAAACAGAATGAATTTCAGTAAGGAGTGACAGTGATAGTATGAGTGGGAGTAGGGTTGTTGACAAGCAAGAAGTGCCATCTTACAAAGTTTATACTTCAAATTGAGTTTTATGTGGAGCCATTGATGGTTTTTAAATAGGGTTGAGATATGACTGACTTGCTTTGAATTTTAGAAGTATCATTCTGTTCTGATTAAACATGGCAAATTAAACACATGTGTTTCTCTCTGTTTGCTCTTAAAATTCCAGTAACATGACAGCAGATGAATTTTAAAAGTTTAAAAACCCAAAAAATCAAATAGATGGAGAAAAGAGACAACAGGAAATGAGAAATGACTACAAATATTTTGGAGGTGGAAAGCATAAAGAGTGGTAACTGACATAACACAGATGAGAATGCAGAAATCTAGGCACTTGCAAGGGAAGATCTTATAAGAAACAACATAATTCATAGTGCAAACCTGGAAAAACTCAGGAACTGGAGATAAAGATTCCCTTGAGGACAATGGTAGAACTCTAAGGTAGACTCTAAACAGTTTAAAGTTAGTTTAATGTCACTTAAGTTCAATTCTTTAGTACAGGATGCTATTTCTCTAATAGCATCGTTAATGGGATGATCTCTGCAATCCTGTACAGCAGGTTATTACCCATCCCCATGCCTATAGAATGCATAAGGCTTATAATCAGGAGAAATTATACTGGAAAGGATATCATGCATGATGTAATAAATGAGGGGTGTCATCCTGAAAAGAGGGAGAGTGGGTGCATATCTCCAGGCTGAACATGGAGACATCCATTCTCTCTAATTAGCAACCAGGCTTATATTTCCCAGAAAGGAGACTGGAAAATTAACCTCTGGAAAGCTTTATCAGACAAAGAGACAGGTTCTACAGATACTGACATGGAAAGAGGCAATAAAATAGCTGGGCCTCCCATCAAATAATCCTACAGTGAACCCCACCAGTCAATAATCCCTACCCACGTTCACAGAATTCCATTTTTGACAGTGTCTCACTCTTAAATCAATGAAGTATTATTAGACATTTAAATATTGCCTCCAATATGTAAGACAGAGACATAATAAAGAGGAAAAAGAGCTCCAAGAGAAACTTAGAAAGCAGAACAAAAATTTTTAAAAGAGAGAGAGAGAAAGAGAAAGAAAAAAAGCCAATCAAAAAGAGGAGATATATGTATACGTATTGCTGATTCACTTTGCTGTACAGTAGAAACTAACACAATACTGTAAAGCGACTCTACTCCAATAAAAATGTTTTTAAAAAGCCAATCAATTTTTCAGGTAGTTATGAGAAATTTTTCTGTTTGTTTAAAAAGAAAATAGTACTTTTATAAAATAGAACAAAAAGCAAAGAGAGTTCTTGGAAATAAAATATATGATTGCAAAAAAAAGAGAAATCAAGAGAAAATCATTCAGAAAGAAGAACGTTCCCCAAAAATGAAATATAGCGTAAGTGTAATAAATTAGATTGTATTTTCAGAAAATATTTTTTCCTTTTCCCCCATAGTGTAGAGCATATTTTCCCACTCCATTGATGTTGGGCTAGGACTACAAGACCAACAGAGTGTGTATAGAAGTGAGTGTGTTGTTTCCAAACCACGGTCTTAAGAGGCACATGAGTTTCTATTTGCTTTATTGAACATCTGCCATTTGAGAAGTCCCTGGTCTAAGGAAGATAAGAAGTACATGGAGCAGATGACCCTGATCTGTCAAGTCCAGCTGACTTTGGTCAAACCTTATGGAGCCCCAGCCAACTACAGACTAATGAGCAAGAAAATGAATGCTTGTTTTTGCATAACACTGAGCTCTAGAGAAGTTTGTTATGCAGCATTATTGTAGTAATAACTAATGTAAAATAAAAATATAAAAATCAAAAGAAACAAAAAACATTCCATCCCAGATTTTAAATGACCAGATAATAGAAGTTTCACAATGAGAGAAAAAAGAACATTAAGAGGGAGAACTTAGAAATGAAATAATACTAGAAAATTTCCCAGAACTGAGTGACAAAAATTTGCATATTGAAAGGGTCCAATGATTACAAAAAGATCTACACCAAGGCAAATCTTATGAAATTTCAGAATATCAAGAATAAAGAGGAGAATAAAAACCTTCCATACAAAATAAATAGGTTACATATGAAAAAATGTTGATCAGAATGGCATTGGACTTGATAAAGCAATGCTGAAATTAAGAATTCAATAAACAAATGCCTTTGAAATTAAAATTGAGAGAGTAAAAATTCTAATATAGAATCATATAACTATTCAAACATTAAATCAAATGTAAGGGTAGAGTAACAGCATTTTTAGGCATGTAAGGACTTAACTATTTATTTTCAAAGCACCTTTTCTCAGAAAGTTATTAAAGAATATGCTCCAGTTAAGATGAGGTAGACTTGGGATCCAAGATGTCAGAGCTCCAACATATAGGAGAAATGAAGAAAAAATCCAGAATAACAGCAAAGGAAAGTTCCAGAACAGCTGTGCAGCCAGTCTAAAAACTCTCAGTCCAAATTAGAGAAAAGCTCCAGGATGAATATCTTCATGGAAAATCATGGAGCTAATAGTTTACCTGATACTATTGTATGAGAGATTTTACAGGTCTTTTTGATAGTTTGGAGGAGATATCAAAATAAGGACATAGAACATAAAGAAAAAAAATAAAATGAGACATTATAAGTCACAGGAAGAAACCAAGATCCTTTTGAAAGGACTGGGGTTTCCTTGAGTATTGTAGCACACATAATATTTTTTACTTCATATTTGAATTATGCATAACACATGACTTAGTTTGAATTTCTTCAAAGCTAACTTAAAGATAATGTTTCAAGTGTGAGTAGTTTATTTGGAAAGTAAAGGAGACACTGGCAAGGGAAAGGGGAGGTGAGAGGAAAGGAAAGAAGCTCACAATACAAGGGCAACCAAAAAGTAACTGCAAACTGTCTTCTGCACCCCGTAAGGCTTCATACCATCAAAATAACTTTAAAACCTACTTTTTTCACTCAACATTATACTTTTGAAGATTTCTCCATGTATTCATGTTTCATTTCTTTTGTCTCTTGTGAGTTACCCTACTATATAAATATATGAATCATAGCTTATTTATTTATTCCTTTTGTTGTTTCTATTTTTTCCATATTACAATGATGCATTGTACATGACTTCTGATGAACATTTATAAAAGGCCGAGTTTTGTTTTCCGTTTTTGTTTTTAGCATAGATATTGGATTATTAGGTGTGATGGTTAATTTTATGAGTCAACTTGCCTAGGCTACAGTACACAGATATTCGTCAAACATGTCTGTGTGCTGCTTTGAAGGTATTTTTTAGATGAGATAAGCATTTAAATCAGTAGACTTTGAGTAAAGCAGATTACCCTCCATAATGTAGTTGGGCCTCATTTAAACAGTTAAAAGCCTTAAGAAAAAGACTGACCTCCCCTGAGGAAGAGGGAATTCCATCAGCAGACTGCCTTCAGACTTAAGCTGCAACATCAACTCTTCCCTAGGTCTCCATCCTGCCAGCCTTCCTTACACATTTTGGACTTGCCAACCTCTATAAACGTGAAGTAAGGCAATTTCTTAAAATTAAAGAATCCCTCTCTCTTTATATTTATAGTGTATATGAGCCATAATTGCTCCACATCTTTGCCAACAATTGGTATTGTAAAATTTTAATTTTAGTCAATCTAGAAAGTGTGAAAAGATTTTACATTGATTTATGGTTTAAATTATCATTTCCCTGGTGACTAATGAGGCTGGTCATATTTGCATAAGTTTGTTGGCTATTTGAATCCTCTTTTGTGAAATATCTTTTCAAGTCTTTTTCTCTCTTTCTTCTGTTTTGTCATATGTGTTTTCATAATAAGTTTTATAAATTATATGTTTCAAAACTGAGCTTTTTAAAATTTTATAGCACATATATTTCCCTATTCTGTTAACTTACCTTGTACTCTCCTATTGGCTTTTTTTTCTTTTAATAAATTTATTTATTTATTTTTAGTTTTGGCTGCGTTGGGTCTTTGTTGCTGCACGCGGGCTTTTCTCTAGTTGCAGCAAGCAGGAGCTGCTCTTTGTTGTGGTGCGTGGGCTTCTCATTGCGCGGCTTCTCTTGTTGCAGAGCACGGGCTCTAGGCGTGCAGGCTTCAGTAGTTGTGGCACTCGGGCTCAGTAGTTGTGGCTCGCGGGCTCTAGAGCACAGGCTCAGCAGTTGTGGCCCACAGGCTTAGTTGCTCTGTGGCATGTGAGATCTTCCCAGACCAGGGCTCGAACCCTTGTCCCCTGCATTGGCAGACGGATTCTTAACCACTGTGCCACCAGGGAAGCCCTCTTATTGGCTTTTTTAAGGAAAATTTTTTAAGTTTTATGTAGTTTTAGCATATTTTCCTTTGTCATGACAGTTTTTGTGACTGCTTTAAAAATCCTAACTTATTCTAAAATCATAAAGATATTTTCCTATGTCATGTTCTATAATAGTGCTGTCTGAAATAGAACTTCCATATGATCCAGCAATCCCACTTCTGGGTATATTTCCAAAGGAAATGAAAACAGGATATCACAGAGATACCTGCATTCCCATATTTAGTGCAGTGTTATTCACAATAGCCACAATGTGAAAACAACCTAAGTGTCCATCAGTGGATGAATGGATAAAGAAGATGTGGCATATATATACAACAGAATATTATTCAGCCATGAGAAAGAAGGAAATCCTATCATTTGTGACAACATGGATGGACATTGAGGGCATTATGCTAAGTGAAATGAGTCAGAGACAGAGAAAGACTGCATGGTGTTACCTGTATGTGGAATCTAAAAAGGCCAAACTCATAAAAACAGAATATAATGATGCTTGCCAGGGGCTGAGGGTGGAGGAAATGGGGAGATGTCGAGATGGACAAGTTCTGGGGATCTAATGTACAGCATGGTGACTATAATTAACAATACTGTATTATATATTTGAAAGTTGCTGAGAGTAAATCAGATGCTCTCACCACAAAAAAGAAATGGGAATTAAGGGATGTGATGGAGGTGTTAGTTAAGGCAATGGTGGTAATCATTATGCAGTGTATATAAGGGTGTCAAATCAGCTCAGTATACACCTTAAACTTACACAATGTTATATGTCAATTTTATCTCAATAAAGCTGGGAGAAAATAAAGAAATTTCTGCAATGATAGAAAAGGTCTTTATGTGTGTTAACCAATACAGTAGCCACTAGGCCACATGTGGCTATTAAGCACTTAAAATATGGCTGGTGAGACTAAGGAAATACTTTAATGTTTTTTTAATTTTAATTAATTTAAATTGAAATTTACATGTGGCCAGTGGCTGCCATACTGGATAGAAATCATTCAGTTATGTTCTCAGACTATAATAGGATTAAACTAGAAATCAGTAACAGAAAAATAGTTGGGAAATCCCAAAATATTTGGAAATTAATATACTTCTAAATAATACATGGGTCAAAGAAGAAATATCAAGATACATTTTTAAATATTTTGAACTAAATAAAAGAAAACACAATTTATCAAACTGTAGGATGCAGTGAAAGCAGTGCTTAGAGGTAAATGTACAGGATTAAATTCATATGTTTGAATAGGAGGAAGATCTAAAACCTAATCTACCTTAGCAAACTAGATACAGTAAATTAAGCCTAAAGCTAGAAGAAAAATAATAAAAACTAGAGCAGAAATCAATGAAATTAAAAATAGGAAGTCAATAGAGAAAAATGAATAAAACCAAAAGCTAGTTCCTTGGGGAAAAAAATCAGTAAAATCCATACATCTATCCTCACTAACCAAGGAAAAAATAAACAAATGACTGATACAATAAATGAAAGAGGAATCATTGCTACAGAACCCATGAAAAGAATAATAAAGGAATACTATGAACAATTCTATTGCCACGGATTTGATCATTTAGGTGAAATGTTCCTTAAAAGACCCAAACTAGCAAAACTCACATAAGGTGAATTAGATAACCTGACTATCCACGTATCTATTAGGGAAATGAATCAATAGTTAATAAACTTCCAAAAGTTAAAGCACTAGATCCATAGTTTCATGGGTAAATTCTACTAAATATTTAAGGAAGAAATAATACCAAGTCTCCACAATCTCTTACAGAAAATAGAAGCAGAGGGATAGTTTCTACCCCATTCTATAAGTCCAGAATTATCCTAATATCAATTCCTGATAAACTGATATAAATATTTGAACAGATAAATAAATGGGAGAAAAGACAAATCTACAATGCCGAAGGATTCCAAATAATTTCCATAGTGATTCTGCCCTCAGGGAGGTGGAGCACATCTCCCCACTCCTTAAGTGTTGGTTATTCACAGCAATTTCATTCCAAAGAGAACAATATGGAAAGCGAGGTGAGGGCTTGGGGGCGAGCCTTTGCAGGGAAGAAATCTGAAAAACATTACCTCAGCGAAGTGATCAAGATTAACACCAACAGTGGTAAGTCATGATAGAATGTACCCTTGACTTATGAGAGTGGCACTGGACCTTTGTGGTCTTCCTATCCCCAAAACACATAACTCAAAATTTAGTCATGAAGAACACATCAAACAATGCCAATTAAGGCACATTCTACAAAATACAGCTGACACTTAACATCAGTGGGGGTGGGCCGCCAACCCTCCTCACAGTGGAAAGTCCAAGTATAACTTATGGTCGGCCTTCTGTATCCACCATTCCAATTAACTGCAAATCATGTAGTGCTGCAGTATTTACCACTGAAAAAAAATCTGCGTATAAGTGGACCTGCACAGTTCAAACCCCTGTTGTTCGGAGGTCAACTGTACCTAGCCAGTACTCCTCAAAACAGTTAAGGCCATCAGAAACACGGAAAGTCTAAGAAGCTGTCACAGCCAAAAGGAGCCTAAGGAGACATGTTCACTA
The DNA here is from genome assembly GCF_002837175.3 of Physeter macrocephalus. Classification (NCBI taxonomy): domain Eukaryota; kingdom Metazoa; phylum Chordata; class Mammalia; order Artiodactyla; family Physeteridae; genus Physeter; species Physeter macrocephalus. The sequence goes on along the minus strand of NC_041223.1, from coordinate 19,065,185 downwards.
AATGTAATGTGGTATCCTGAATGAGATCCTGGAACAGAAAAAGGGCATTAAGTCAAAACGAAGGGTATCTGAATAAAATATAGACTTTAGTTAATTGTATCAATATCAGTTCATTAATTGTGACAAATGTACCATAATAATGTAAGATATTAGCAACAGGGGAAAGCAGGTGAGGTACATAGGAACTCTCTGTACTATCTTTGAACTTTTCTATAAATCTAATACTATCCTGAAATGAAAAGTTTATTTAAAAAAACTACTCATTAAATGACATTTTCCTATTTTTCTCATAAAATTTATAACTATCTGAAATTATTTTATTTATTTAATTGCTCTTTAATTACCTATCTTGTTTCCAGTATAGTATAAGGCCCTTGAGAGGAAGAATCTTCTCTATTCTGCTCATATCATTGTACTTGGAGTATCTAGAACATTTCCTGGCACCATCAGAAGCTTTTTAATAAATAAATGAATGTGTAAATCTGCCAGGGAAATTCAGAGTGAAAGAGCAGGTAATCCCTTGATCTGGCACTTGAATGAAGAGGAGTTTAGTTGGGAGAGCCTGGGGTGGGGTAAAGGGTTGGAATATATTCCAGATGGAGAGTATAGCATGCACAGCATGTGAATAAATGTGAGAGGGTATCACAGGGTAACTTTCTAAATGGGCCATCCGTATAGGCAGTAAATGGAAATGTTTGTTTAAAACAGTTTTATTTATTCAGTCACAAGTCTCAGATTACTTGTATTATTTTCCCTTCATTTTATGTATGAAAAAAAACTTGTTTCCCCACGAAAATAGCTCAGGATCCTGAGACTTATTCATTCTACCCACCCAACTCTCAACTTTTTCCAATTTAGGGCTGCACAAGCAGACGCTGTTCTGCTTACTTACATTACTTGGCATTATTAAATCAGTAGTTCTTTAAGTCAAGTGTGTGTGCCATGCTCACCTAGGTTTTTTGTTTTTTTGGTTTTGTTTTTTGTTGTTGTTGTCTAATACAGCTTTCTGGGCTCTCCTTTTGATAAAAGATTAAAAGAGAATGTCTGGGTAGGTTAGATAGCTAGCTCCCCAGGTGTCTTAGTCAGCTCTGGCTGATATAACAAAGTACCATCAACTGAGCGGCTTAAACAACAATTTATTTCTCACAGTTCTGAAATTGGAGAAGTCCAAGATCAAGCAGCCAGCTTCAGTGCCTGGTGAGACCCACTTCCTGGTTCATAGGCCACTGTCTTCTTGCTGTGTCCTCTTTTCCAAGGGCACTAATCTCATTCATAAGAGCTCTACCTTCATGACCTCTGAAAGGCCCACTTCTTAATCCCATCATATTGGGGGCTGGGATTTAAACATTCAAATTTGGGGGACAGAAACATTCAGTCCATAACATCAAGTGAGTCAGATACAAAGTAAATGTGGGAACTACTGAATTCTAGTCTAAACCCTTACTGATCAAAGTGTGGTCCACTCACAGCATTCACATCACCTGGGAATTTATCTGAAATTCTAAATCTCAGGCTCCATGCCCCATACACTTAATCTGCACTTTTACAAGATCCTAGATGATTCATATGAACTTTTAAGTTTGAGAAGTAAGTACTGATCCAAACCACTGTGCACCTAAACCTGCAGCATTAGCATCACCTAGGAACTTGTTTGAAATGCAAATTACCTGGCTCCACCCCAGATCTACTGAATCAGAACCTCTCTGGATATGGGCCTACTGTGCAATCTGTTGTAACAAACCCTTAACACTCAAGTTTGAGAACCACCAGATCCAAGACATTATCCTTCCTTTAGCTGGGACAATTTCTAATTTTAAATCATTTACCACATGTGATATTTAGCACCCCAATTCTATTTTTATCGCCAGTGGAAACCTAAGAGGGTTAAAGAAAAAAAATAAAAGCCATAAAAATTTATGGTAATACGTATGTATGGAACAATATGCTGCACTTCTGGCAGTAATTGGAAGATTTCCTCTTTCCCCAAGCTGGAGATGTACTGGATGGGCTTTAGCTGAGTGAGCATAAAAGCCATACGCTATTTGGCCATAAAACGTCGTTAGAGACATAGCCACGATTTTTCAGTAGCTATTCTATTGAAGGTTTTACTCCCACCTTGACTTCTAAATTTTAAAACGCCTCCACTTCTGAAAAACATTTTTCAATGATTGTAAGAGTGAGGATAGGGTGAGCAGCTGCTTTAGTTTATTTAAGGAAGCTACCAGAGGCTATCAGCTCCAGGTGTTTCTAAACCTTATGCAGGGCAGCCCTCAATTTTATAAACACGGCAGGAAACGTAAGGCTTCCTATCTTTCTCCTTTGAAATAAAAGTCCTCAATACTGTATTTCAGTCCATTCCTAGGATCTGTCTCAGAGCCTCTACCACCGGAACACTTAAAAAGGCTTTTGTGGTTTGCTGAGGAAGTAAAACAAGATCGTTTTGGAGACCTTGTGTCTTCTTCCTCAGACTCACTCCTTCGTTTATACAAAAGCGTTTTCAGTCCTTTGTCGAGTTCAGAGTCATCCGTCCACTCTTTCTACTTCTAAAGTGGGCCGCTGGAGATCAAAGACAATGATCTCCAGGTGTTAAACTCCCTCAGGCCCGAGCCAGGGAAGGAGGCTGATTCCCAGGCCCGCGCCTTCCAGGCTGGGGTCGGCCCCCTGGACAACCACCTAACGCCCCTCCGCGCTCTGCCCCGGGGGCGTTCACCGCCGGCCTCGGAGGCCTGACCTTGAACCGCCTGGGCTCACCGCGGCTCTGGGAACGCTCGCCGTCGGCCCCGGGTTCTCGGCTCCCCCGCGGCCAGCAGGGGGCGGCCGAGCTCAGCGCCGCCCCGAGGAGGGGACGCCCGGAGATAGGAAGTGCCCCGAGTTCTGGCCCGGCCCGCCAGGAGCGCAGGCGGCGGCGGGTAGAGGCTTCCTCACCCCGGCCTCCCTAGCCAGGCCACCCCCCCCAGCCCTTTCCCCGCCCCGCGCAGGCTGCGAGCGGCGGCGGGTTCCGGGTCCTGTGACCGGTCAGGCGCTGCGGCCGCGCGGCGGGGAGGGCGGCCGGCCTCGGGGAAGTTTCGACGGCCGGCGGGGGCTCCCAGGGCGCCGCGGGGAGGGCGCGGCCGGGCGGGGGCCCCGGCGCGGAGCCCGAGCTTGCCGAGAGCGACCGGCCGGCTGAGCGAGACCGGGGCGCTCATGGCGGGCGGCGGAGCCGGGGACCCGGGCCGGGGGGCGGCCGCCGCCACGGTGCCCGAGACCCGCGAGCACCTCTTCAAGGTGCTGGTCATCGGCGAACTTGGCGTGGGCAAGACCAGCATCATCAAGCGCTACGTCCACCAGCTCTTCTCGCAGCACTACCGGGCCACCATCGGGGTGGACTTCGCTCTCAAGGTCCTCAACTGGGACAGCAGGACGCTGGTGCGCCTTCAGCTGTGGGACATCGCGGGTAAGCGGGTGGCCCGAGCCGCGGACGCGCGGGGACCCCACGGCGGGCAGGAGGCGCCCGCCGGGTTTCCAGCCGTCGGGAACCAGGGGCCTCTCGGCTGCTTTCGGCCTCCTTTCTTCTTTCTCTGTCCTCTGCCCGAACTCGCCTGCCCTTGTCAGTTTAGAAGAAAGGGAGTAAACCACTTAGAAAGAGGGAAAAGGATGTGGTTCGCGTGGACTCCAGAGGAATCAGGACAGTGGAACAGGCAGTAGTAGTCGAAGAATTTAAAAGCAGGACAAGATAAATAAATGCATTAATTAATAACCCTGGTTAGATGCCTCAGCTTAGTGTGTGGAGAGCTGTCTTATTTTTAAGAGACGGAGGGGAGGCCCTGTGCTCTGGCGCTCTTACCTGACCAGAGGTGAGAAAGCCATGGGGGCTTTTCCCGAAGTTTTAACTCTGAATCTTTTTTTTTCAAGTTTTTAAAAAATTTTTTAACATCTTTATTGGAGTATAATTGCTTTACAATGGTGTGTTAGTTTCTGCTGTATAACAAAGTGAATCAGCTATACATATGTTCCCATATCTCTTCCCTCTTGCGTCTCCCTCCCTATCCCACCCCCCTAGGTGGTCATAAAGCACCGAGCTGATCTCCCTGTGCTATGCGGCTGCTTCCCACTAGCTATCTATTTTACATTTGGTAGTGTATGTGTGTCCATACCAGTCTCTCACTTTGTCCCAGCTTACCCTTCCCCCTCCCCGTGTCCTCAAGTCCATTCTCTAGTAGGTCCGTGTCTTTATTCCCGTCTTACCCCCAGGTTTAACTCTGAATCTTGACAAGGAAGAGCGAAGGGAGGGGGCTGGCTCCTCTCATTCGCTTTAACGTTTCACAGGTGAGAACTGAGGTTCAGAGTGGTTGAACGACTTACCCAAAGTGACGCTCCTGGTTAGTGACACAACCAAGACTAGAAACCAGGTTCCTTTTCGGAAGGTTTTTCATCACCCACCTTGGGGCTGAGACACTTCCTTGTGAGCGAAACCCCATTCTTCATATACCGTGCTCTCATCCCTGGGGCAGGCCACCCAGGCGAAGATTTGGGAAAGTTTCTCTTGAAACCTTATGCTCCTCTTCCCTCCCTAAACCAGCACCTAGCCCCACTCCTGCCTCCCCAACCGCAATGTTTTATTTCCCTGGCATTTGCTCTCAGTTGTCATTTGGGAGCGTAATATACCTGGTTGAGGGGTACATATTCTCCTTGCTCTAATGTATGAAAACTTGAACTCTGGCTGGTGTGGTGGGTGGGATGTGCACATTGAAAAAGACGTTAACTTTGGGAAAATTTAAATATGGAAGTGGTACCAAGAGTTACCCTGTTCGGTCATCATCCATGTTAAGGTCAGTCTGCATTAGAGAGCATTTGGATGGGAGCATGTTCAGGGTTGGAGAGACCATCCTTCATCCTCCACTTGCATAACAGAAGCCTGTAGGTGTGGTCACCCAACTGGTAGCAGAGTCAGGGACACAGGTCTGTCTGCTGGGTAGTGCTCTTGTCATCAACAGCTTATTACATATGATAAGGTATTGAAGAATTATAACTTACATACTCATTTATTTAAGAACAGGCTTCTCTACTTCGGATGTGAGAATAAATTGATGTATGTCACCTCAGAGAAAGGGGGATAATCAGCCTTGGGCTCAGCTTTTTGTTGTTTTTGTTGGTTACAGAAAACCAAAAGTTCGTTTGAAAAGTCATCTTTTGAAGCCAGAGGCTTCTTTCGAAACACTTCCTGCTTTTTCATAGTGCACTTATGACTTCTTATGATAGTATTGCTTCTCGACAAAGTCATGGATTCTAAAGGTTGCCTTACTATGTGATACAGTGTAGCCGTGAATTTCCATGAAGGTGATTTTAAATCCCTGCCTAGGAGGATTGTTGACTTTGCCTTATTCTTCATGTAAAATAATGTGGTATTTAGCGATTAAATTATGATTGGGTCCTATTGCAGGTAAATAAAAGATTTTTATGGCACAGTTGTGTTTTTAAGCTTCAAGGAAAGAAGCTTATATTTGGAGACTTGGGAAAGCAAAAGCATGAGTAAGTTTTCTTCCTGGGTATCACCTCTTTTTTCATCCTTCTTGAAGAGATCTGTTTTGCCAGAAAGGGGACATAGTCAGTCTTTACCAGACTCGGGTATATAGCGGCCTAGATGGAATATCCTTGCACTTTTGCCTAAATCCAAAGCTTGAGCTTTTCCAGGAAGGAAAGCAGACCTTTAAGATCTCCAAAAGGGATTCCATCCAGCAAGTACCCACCAGCAATTATCAAGATTAGAGGTAAACTTATGAGATAATTGGAAATTATTAGGCTCATCTTTTAAATAAGGTTTTCAGTGTTAATATATAAGGAAACTAAGAGCAAAAATATTGTGGCTTTAACTTAAGGTTTAGGGAGCTACATCATTAACTAGGTTTGGTTTGAATATTTGAGCTACTAGTGAATCCTAGCTCATACCATTTGAATTAAGTAGTAATGTGTAATGAAGGCAAATTGAAGGTCACTCCAAAAAGTTCCCCATGGCTAAACATATTTGCCTTATGTAGTAACAAAGTTGAATCATATTTAATTCTCAAAGGAGGGAAATAGTCCTTGATGGCAAAATAGTAGGTGGAGCTGGCCACTTGATATGACTAACTTAAGGTGTGGTGTTATTACTATGTAGCTTTTTTGTTGTTGCTTTAGAGATGGGAAAGGTGCTAAAGAAATTATGTCAAGTCTCTATACTTGAAAGCTTTGGCAAGTGTGACAGGCAGGAGTTATCCAAATGTTTTCTGTAAATGTGGCCAGGCAGTTTAAGCTAAACTCTTCAAATTGAGAACCATAGTGACTCTTGGGTACAGGCCTTACAAATCCTTATTACATCAAATGAATGTAGCTTTAAAATACAGATGCAATTTAATATAATTTTTGTGTTAGGCAATTGCTGTCTTTTACTTCATATCTGCTTTAAGACTGCGGCTCAATACATACTGAAATATACTAAAATAGTGAAGTCTTTGATAAGATTTTAAAGAGAGTTTACCTAATGCATACTGAATTAGGATGCAGCATCTGATCTTCCTTTTAACATGTATTATAGATGAATTAGTATTTGGCCCACTACTTATTATAAGCCTATTAGCAACTGTAGAATTTTCCAGGTAGGTTGAATGGCTGGTCTAGGCTAAATCTCTCTTTTTTCTTAAGTTTGTCCATTTAGATCTAATGTAATATAATTCAGTCTTCATGTATTCATCGTTTTTGTAGAGGAGGCAGAATTTTATCTCTGCCCTCCTAGAGCTTTCAGCTGGGCCTGAGAGTTAATGTAAGACAGATTAATAACAGAAATTTATTTAATATAAGCTTTACGTGACACAGGAGCCTTTATAAGGAAAGGAAGACCCCAAAAAGTTCAACCTAGTATAAATGCTTTTATACTAGGTTGAACAAAGAGAGGCAATTGTAGAAAAATAACCAAACTCTATGGGAGGCTAAAGGAAGATAAGAGTTATTTTAACAAGATCTGTTTCTGTAGAATACTCTCAGCTTGACTCCCCATCTCTGGTGATGAGAATGTTTCCTTCCTTCCGGTATAGGGAGGACATCTTTCACATGGGAGTTTAATCTCCCCATTTAAGGAAGAAGAAGGGGAGATTAGAGCACCCTTCGTGCACTTGCTGTTTTTCAAGTGCCTTTAGTTCAAATAATTCTTATGCCAAAGTGGCTTTTTGCGGGGTGGGCTATTCTGCCACCCTCCACTTTTAAGGATCAAAATTTCTTTATAAAAATCTGAGTAATACACCTTTGGGCCAAAGAACAAATCAGGAACAATGTATTCTGAATTCATGTAAATATTGTTTACCAAAGCATAAAATGCATGCTTGGAAGACGTTATAAATTATATAAACCATAGTTAGATTCACTTTTGTTTTTTGATGCACATCTGAAAATAGAATGTTGATCCTGTCTTTCTTGTTCTCTCTTGCATATTGCCAATTACTATATCTAGTGATCTCTTCTTGTCTTCTTTGATAACCCTCCAACTGTTCATGAGCAAGAGTCTGGAATATTATCTCTGATGCTTTCTTGACCTTCAGAGTATCTGTCAGTCAGGGAGTATTAATATTCAAGTTTTTTTTTCTAAATATGAAGAAGCAGTGCTTTGAGGAATTAGTCTCTGTTATTTGTAGTCTCTGTCTTAGTACTACAGTAACTGTCTTAGGGCTTATTGGGGGCCAGTTGCTTAATAACTCATTTAAAGGAATTAAAGAAAATCTTTATTACATCTGACCCGTACAATCTTGCCATCTTCAGCCTTATTCTGGCTCAATTTCTGTGCAGAATTACAAGCAAAGCCTACTGTCCCATTTTACATCTTCAAATCTTCCTCAGTTCGTGAGTTCTGGCACACCTTTGGGTGCCCCAGTATGGACTGTGCTTTCACAATTGCCCAGGCAGCAGGAGTTTCAACATAACAACATATTTGTGTTATCGCACATGAAAATTCCCCTGATAATGATATGCCTGTTGCCTTTCCTCCTTTTGAATATGTTACCATTCTTAGTTGCCTCAATTAGTCCACGTAAGCTAAAAGGTGCTCCGGTTAGAGGTAGAGACAGCCAAGTGCTGATAAGAAGTACTAAAATTTGACTTGGCTCCCAGCCATTTGCCTAATCATTCTATTGTTTGAACTGGATTATAGGCTTTCAGAGACCCCATGGTGTAAATACAGGGAGGTTTGGTAAGTTGACCGAGAAAACACAGGTAATCCATGGCACCGTACAGAGACAAGACTCATGTCTCTGTCAAGTAGCACAGTGGATTTTTGGTTCACTGGATTCAAAACAGTAGCGTTAACTTTTCTCTAAATTTGCAAATGTTCTGGTCATCCCTATTTTAGAGCATATGACTCATATTTGAATAATTACCATATCTTTATGTCATCAATCCAGAATTTCCAGTTCTTATACTTAATTCTGAAGCATACTGCTTCCAAAGCAGACACTTTTTGATTGGCTGCATCACTTTTTTTTGTACATTTTGAAAGACTGTTTCCAAACTGTGGACTTCTCTGAAGTTAACAAAGCTCTTTTATTGGTATATGGTTGCAGAGCACACCCTGGAAAAGCAAGGTAACAATTACAGATATTTGTCTGGTCTACGCTGATCTCATGGATTGAGCCTGAATGCCATGCATTATTCCAGGGCTGCAGTGTTATTTTCAGATATATTTTAGGAGAAATTTGATCCGTCATGTATATGTTATCCTGACCTTCCAACTTTCTTAAGCTTTTGATATATAAATTTTAATGATTCTTATTCCCTTTTAAATGGTACTCAAGATTTTGTTTTTATTCAAGTGTGATGAGGCCAACACATCAGGAGACAGTTGCCATTGAAAGAAAGAGCTTGTTGCTCATGGTTCCCAAGGAGGGGGACCGTGCAGGACGCAGGGCCGTGCAGGGAAGCACCAGGGTCGTTCAGGAGGCAGAAGGAGAAAGGGAAGCAAGGGCTAGAGCCTTTACTGTGTTTTTTGCAGCAAGAAAAGGACAAGGCAGTGTAGGCAGGCTGAGCAAGCTTAGGATTGGATAGTTTGAGAGACTGCAGTTTGTTCTGGGCTATAGGGATGGTCCCTAGTTGTCTAGTACCTGGCCATGAGGTGATTCAGGGCAGGAGGATAATGTCCTGGACTGCAGGAGCCTGGAAAAAGAAAGCGGGTAGAGGATAAGGACTCGGGATTGGTTGGTTTGCATATCGAAGACATGCTCTCAGCAAGTTGTTTGCTCTCTCTAAGAACTAGCTAACCCTAGGAGGGGCCGTCCCTCCCTTGGTCCGCAAGGCCCCAGGATGTCAAAGCATCATAAAATATAGAAAATAAAAAACCTGATTAATACATATTTCTAAGCACTTACTAAAATAGATTGAGAGATGAGAGAAAGTACTCTTCCAAAGAAGAAAACTTTGAAGGCCTTTGATTTGGAGGCCAAGAATAGCGTATCCTCAAAATAGTGAGGATTTCACATTTAATCAACACTTAAGTAATAGAGAGTGGGCTAAGTTGACAAGTTTCAGTTGTATTATGGTTGTAGAGATCTTCTCTTGGATGGTGAAAAAAGTGCTGACATATGTGGGGAGATTTCTGAAGGGTGAGACAAAAGATCAAGAAAAAGTTGCTTTAGAATTCTACTCAATTATATTTTCAAAAGAGCTTTTTGCAGTCGATGCTAGAAACATGTGATTTCTTCACTCTTATTCTGAGAGAGACAAACCGCATAAAAATAAATGGATAGCAGGGCTTTAGTTTAAGGCTCTCTGTTGGTCTTTCTAATTGACAGATGATCTTACATTCTCTTCTTCCCCATTCTTTTCACTCACTTCTACCCAGATATTTTCCTTAATCATCTTCCGTAGTGATTTTTGATTGCTTTGAAGTTAAACTAAATATATTGGGGTTTTTAGTGTGATTATATGGGACCTCCTCCGTCAGACTCATCTGAGGTGCTTAAAATGCAGGTTCCTTAGCATCAGCTATAAGCAGAATTGGCTTCATCTGTCCAACATCCCCAAACATCATGGTTTAACAGGAGAGAAGTTAAATCTCTCACCTACTAAGTCTGTAGTTGAGCAGTCCACGGCTGGTGAGCGGAACCATTTATTCTTCCTGGACCAAAGCTGACATTTCAGCACTCAGCTATTCCCTGGCCATATTCTTTGTCTTTGTGGTCCAGTCAAGCGCACATGCCTTGCTGCAAGGGCAGCTAGAAAACCAGGGCTTTTTCTGTTTGTTTTTAAATTGGACACATTGCTTTCCCAAATAAAATTCTGTGAAGGGATATTGGAGAGGCAACTAGCAATCCTCCATGCTTACCAAATCAGAATTCCTAGAGGCAGGGCCTGGAAATGTGTAATTTGCCAAGCACCATGGGTAGTCTGATTTATACCAAAGTTGAGAACAGTTGTTCTGTCTTGGCTCTGCTGCATGCTGCAAGCAGACTTACCCTCCCACCGCACTCCACAGAACAAGTCTGCTGCTCCCCGGGCTCCTTCACACTCACCTTCCCTGACCCTTAAGTTCCCGTCTGGTTCATATCACCTGCTCCTTATCTATGTGGCTCTCAAGAGGTGATGTAAGTAGACAAGAGAAATTACAGGACAAAGGTGGTACATGTCTTGCTCTCATTTAATGCTTAAGAAAGGAAAAAGCCAATACCTCAAACTTCTTAAACGATTATGACTTTGGACACAAACCAAAAAGATATTTTGATTTTTTTCCTTCCTTTAAATTGATTAAAGTCAGGTGTTATTTTTATAGTCACCACCGAAGATGTAAATAGTTGAATAAAAACAGACCGTACACTGTGACCTAAATACCACAGAAGGCTGCTCATTTCAAATTAGCCAAAAGAAAAAGCCAGACTCTGAACTGGCATGTATTTGGGAATAGGTAATTTTGTAGACTACTTAGTGAAACTGCTACCATCTCAAAAGGAGTTTGTTTTCCTTTTAGTTTAGGTATTTAAAAAGTTTTTCTTGATTCAGTTTTGTTACTCTTTTGCTTGACAGAAGGTGGTATGAGCAAAAATGGTGCTTCGTACATGATTTAAATGGCAGCTTTGCCTCTTCCCCTATAGAGCTTATTTTTCCAAGTGGAAATATATTTCCAAATGTAAGGATAGAATCCCAGAGTTAGGAAATTTTGGTATTTGACCCTCTCACATAATAACAGTTAACATTTATTAAAAGCTGTTTTATAGTCACTGTCATTCAATTTACTTTTATTCTCATTTATACTTATGATAATCTGGAGAAATGAGAATGATTCTCAGTTTATAGTTGAGTAAACTGAGACTCAGGAAGATTAGGGGATTTTCCTAAGGTCTGTACACCTGTAACTTGCAGAGTTAGGGCATGGATCCAGATATTTTTCATTCCAAAGGTTACATTGTCATGTTGTATTATCTCCCTCTCATCTACACATGACAAAAAGGAAAACCAGACGAATGGTATTGTGTAAAATCATGTGACTCCTTTTACCTTCTTCATGGTACAATATTAAAATATGAAACTCAGTACATATCAAATCCAAACTCATATGGTGCTAATTTGATGCATTAGCTTTTAGACTCGTTTTATCTGTGGAGAATACAGCCACTTGTTTTATGGAAAATTGCATAAGCCAGTGGGGGGAAAATGGGCAACTAGCAATACAGTCTGTTTTTAGTTACATTGTTTTATTGGTCAGTATTATGGTAGTTCTTTAAGAAAGTGTTATTTTCTTCTCACAATACCTATAGTTTTTATATTTAACATATAATTTTATATGTTAAATATTTAAGTGTAATGCTGGGGCACGTTTATAAGGGCTTTATAAAGTAGTAGTATAATGAGTCATTAACTGGATGCCCTAAAAATAACAAAAACCTATGTGACTACAAATTGTAACCTCTTACATATAAAACCCAAGACCCATTATGACATCACATTATTACCTGTATCAAGCTATAAAAATTTTTAGTGGATAGATAATTATCCTTCTAGAACCAATGACTGGACTTAAATTAAATTTTGACTGGGTCTTGATCAGTTACCCACCACCCACACAAGCTTGTTAGAAGCGCTTCATCTCTGAAATGCACACTGAATTTTAAGGATTTGTTTTTAAAGGACTTTATATGCACTGACTAGAAACTATACATTTTCTCCCAATCACCTTGAGCAAGAATATGTAGCTCAGTAATTCTTGGTGGGAGAAGATAAGCATTTATACTTGAACAGCTAAGCACTAATTGTCCTCTTGCTCAGATTTATTTTTCATTGTGTAATTTATAGTTTGAGTTTCAAATAACATTAAGAGACATTTAGCTTATTTATCAAATGGGGGCATGAACGTAAAATATTGAGACAAACGTTTAAAAAAATGAAACCAGTGATTAAAATCATAAGAGAAAGCATCTCTGGCATGTGTTTCTGATAGCAGTTCAAAATGCAGTACTTTCCTTTTCAAATCAGAGAGGAAATACTTCCCTTTTGAAAATTTGCATGCGCTATAAAGAGATAAGGCATACTGTTTTGTGGGGTTTTTTTCCTTGATTGGGATATGTATTCCTGGAAATGTATTAAATTATCTCAACTCCTTTTCAAAGCCATTAGTGTTGGATACTCCAAATATTAGATAAGCATTTTAATCCTTTTGCCTGCATTATGTACCTTACAGGTCATCCATTTCAGTATGTACAAAGTCGTGCATTTTTAAATGTCTTCGAGCCTAGATGACTAGCACTGTGCTCTTTTTTTCCCTTTCTCATTGCCAAGATATCTAGCTATAATCAGGGTTCCTTCTCCTAGAGAAGGAAGTAACACATCTTTTTAAAGGATAACGCATTTCAGAGCCATTTGGAATATTCAGGCAATGTGTCCACAGCAGTATGGATGAAAAACCCTGTCCCTAGAATCAGCATAGCTAATGCAGTTAGCAGTGGGGCACTTCCTTATCTGCTGTGGTAACGCACTAGGGGACATAGAGCAAGGCTGTAACTTTTGTAGCAGGGCTGTGCTGTCCTTAAGGAAGGTCACTCCCAGGCTCATCGCACCTTGGATCTATTTGGAAACGCAGGGCCATGTGGAGCAATATATACTCCAGAAAATACGTGGCTAACAGATCAGACAGTAGTACATTTGATAACAAGTCACCCTAAGAAATTTGAGTACTGTCATCTCCCTGGGATTTTATTTTCTCATCTATAAAATAAGAGAGGTTCGACTAGATGATCTGGAGTGTCATTTTCCAGTTACAATATTGTCCATTACAGTGTTTTGTCAGGAAAGCATAAAGTGGTCCCTCCCCTTCCTGTAAGAGACGATTACAGCTCTGGTCACAGAAGGTGGTGTTGCTTAGCATTCTCCCCACCCTGTCTGAACTACTTCTACAGACCTAGTAAGAGGGAGGTCTCCCAGGTTCTGCTGAGTTTCCATATTGCTATACGCTTTAACGCTATACACACACGCCATGAAACAAAACACGTGCAGCTGTCTTTACATTTAATAACTCTAGACTTTCCCTTCTACCCAGTCCGCTCCCGTCACAGGGCACAATCCAGGAGCATTCAGCATGGCAGAAATCTCCTACTTTTATATATGTATTTGCAGAAAGTAGAATCCTAGAATAATAAAGATTTCTCAGGCTAAACTTAAAATGGTTGATTGGCTGCCCCCCTCAGAGTATTTTTTTATTTTCTTTTCTAAAATTTTTAAAAGAAATCTAAGAGTGTATGGAATTCTAATGCAATTCTAGTTTGGATGTGAAAGTCTTTCCCATTAGTTTGATCCTTAGCCCTTCTTTGAACCTAGGAAGGGCTGACTTCTGATGTGCTGTGAAAGGGGAAGTAGGAGAATTCGTGTTTCTCTTGGGGATGGCTCAGAGCTCCTGGGAAACTGCCTCGAGCAGTTAACATGGCTTTGACTAGGCTGGCCACCCCCATGGGCGTGCAGCCTGAAAGTCACAGCATGGAAATAAAGTTTATGAAGATACTATATTTTCATGATGAGTTAGCATTTGAATGGCATTTCTTGATAATGTATCTTTCAAAAAGACTCGTAAGATTAGCTCACCTCAATGAATAACATCCCCTTGTTTGATACAATAATATGCTCTTTGTATCCCTGATTATACCTAACACATCATGGTGTCATTTTGTCTGTTTCCTCAAATAGACTGTGAGATCCTTAAGATCATATTCACTGTTTTCGTTATTTTCTTCAGTGTCTAGCACAGTGCCTGGTACACAGCAGGAACGTAATACATATTTTTTAGTTGAGATCAGATAGAAGAGATAAAAAGATATTTGGGAGTTGTACCAGCTAAGATACACTAGGTTATGTTGGGGCTCAACAGCATTAAAATGATTATTTCTCGTGCTTTTTACTTGTCCACAATGGGGAACAGAGGTGGGAGGGATGGTGAGGAACGTGAGGATGATTTTTCACTGGAGCCACTTGGAGACCCAGGCTGACAGGGGCCCTACCATCTGATACTATCATCTCAAAATTGGGGTTCAGCCTTGCTGCTTCAGGACAAGTGATTCTGCTGGAGAGCAACACTTCTGTTCACATTTCATCGGCCAGGACTAGTCCATGGACACAACTGATTTAGTGGGGGCAGAACAGTGTGCTCCTCCATGTGTTTAGAAGTGGAGGAGGATGGAATATTCATGAACATTAGTTTTGTTTTCCACTGGACTCCTTTGTTTTAGACAATAATAAAGGAATAGCTAAAATTACCCAAAGATACAGGATGCAACTCATACTCTAGTAGCAAAGTTTACTTTACTTCCCAGTTTAACAACTGAAAGAGCTTAGCAAATCTGTGCATTTAAACCTTTAAAACAGCATAGTTAAATCTAGGTTTCACCTGGTTAGGTTTTTGGAGAAAAACCTTTAATTTTATGTTAAGATTATTATTTTAAATGAATTCATCTTATCTTCTCCACTCCCTAATTAAACTTCATATGTTTTAGAAACTTTTGTTTTTTACTTGTTTTTACCAGTTCGAGAATATCTCTGAAGCATTAATGGATTACTTTTGAATTTTAAAAAAGAGATTATGAACTCAGTAGAATAGGAAATATATTTTATTACTCTTTTGGAGAATAAGCTAAATGCATGGACTTGGCCTTGTGATGCTGGGTCATTTACATTTGATCCCCGTTGCTGTCTAGATTTGGTGATTGCAGAATCTTTTAGAAAATCATTTTAGCATTAAATTTATAATATAGAAACCTAAAACATCCGAAGTGAGAGCTGGGTGGGACTTTGATGACCCCTAAAGATCTCTAAAGACAGTTGGCTGATTTAGGCAGAGAAAGTTATTTCCTGGGGTAACTTGACTGTTGGGTGCTTGCTATTTGATTCTCTAGTACAGTTGTGCTTTCCTCAAGTTCATTTTCCTCTGCAAGCTGTTTTCACCACTACAGGGTACAACACATAACTAGCTAATAGTTTAAGGCTTTGCCATGTGTAATCAGCACCATTTACAAAAGGATACTCAGGGTTTCATCGTGCACTACATTTACTGAGCACTTAATGATAATGTTTAGCTAATAGTTATTCAGTGTTTACTATGACCTGGCTTTTTACACTCTTTGAACTTGCAGTATAACCTACATGCAGAGACCTTAAGTGTATACCTTCATGAATTTTTATATACCACTTCCAGTTCAAGGTATAGACTGTTCCTAACCCCCTAGAACAGAAATCATTAAATTTTTTCTGTAAACTTCCTGATAGCAATTATTCTAGGTTTTGTGAGCCATTTACTCTCTGTTGCAACTACGCAGCTCTGCCATTATAGAGTAAAAACAGGCATATAATACATGAACGGATGAGGATGGCTATTCTCTAGAATTTTATTTAGCTGGGTTTGGCCATGAGCTATAGTTTGCCAAACTCAGCCCTAAAAAAATCCCAGGCAGGCATTTTACATTTAACCCTTCCAATGACCATATGAGGTAGGTATTGTTTTTTATGACTTTATTGTTGTGTAGTTAACATACAATACACTGTACAATTTTATAAGTTTTGACATATGTATACCCTTTTGAAACATCACTATAATCAAGATTGCAAATATTTTCATCACCTGAAAGCTATTTGCTCTAGCTCTTTTGTAATCCATCCTCCTGCCTTGCCCAAGGCAATCATTGATCTGCTTTCTCTTACTGTATCACTATAGCTTCTGATTTTTTAGAATTTGATATAAAGGGACTCATATTATTACCTATTCTCTCCTTCATCTGGCTTTTTTGACTCAGCATAATTATTTTGAGATTCATCCATGTTGTTACTTGTATCCATAGTTCCTTTCCTTTCTATTGTTGAGTTGTATTCCATTGTATGGATATACCATAGTCTATTCATTAGTATGTAAATAGACATTTGGGTTGCTTCCAGTTTGGGGCTATTAAAAATAAAGCTGCTATGAGCATTCATGAACATGCCTTTTTATAGACATGTGTTTTCATTTTGTTTGCAAATACCTCAGAATGGAATGGGTTTGTTGTATGGTAGGTATATGTTTACATTTTTAAGAAAGTATCAAATTGTTTCCCAACATGGTTGTACTATTTTAAAGTATTATTCTTACCAGCAGTTTATGAGAGCTCCAGTTGTTCCACATCTTCACCAACACTTGGTATAGTCAGACTTTTAAATTATAGCCATTGTTGTGGGTATAAAGGATCAGCTCATTGTGGTTTAAATTTGCATTTCCCCGATGGTTAATAATTCTGAGCATCATTTCTTATGCTTATTTATCATCATATAAATTCTTTGGTAAACTGTTCCAATCTTTGGCTTACTTTATTAAATTTTTTTAATCTTTGGAGTTTTGAGAGCTCTTTGTATTCTGAGTACAAATTTTTTTAATCAGATATAGGATCTGTATTTTTTTTTCCTCCCAGTTCGTGCCTTTATTTTTCATTTGCTTAACAGTGTAATTGGCACTGTTTTGATTCGAGTACAAATTTTTTTAATCAGATATAGGATCTGTATTTTTTTTTCCCTCCCAGTTTGTGCCTTTATTTTTCATTTGCTTAACAGTGTATTTGGCACTGTTTTGATTCGTCACATATGGTGATGTTAGCAAGCACACCCTCTGCTGCTGAGACTGTCAGGGAGCTTCGAATCCTGGCTCTGAAACCTAAGGAAATGGATATTCTAAGCCACAAGGTCCTCCTCAAAAATGCCTTGCCACATACATTTCTGATTTTCTTATGCTTTAAAAAGAAAGTTAATATGAATACAGACTTGAATATGCTTTAGCATGGTTGGTAAAAAGAAATATTTGAAGGGATTTATAGATGATTCTATGAACAAAACAAAAGCCACTAGAGCTGAATAGCTTTTTATAACTTCTGGATTTCTGTACGTTGACTAGTTTGGCACCCCACCCTCTATTCTAAATTAAAGGGGAAAACCATAAAATAGTGGGTTTGCATGTCTGCCTTCTTAGAGGAGAGCAGTCTTGCATTTTGAATCGAAAGCGGGTTTGGCTGGAGATGTGAAGGGAAGAGGAGTTAAGAACATGAGTTCCGGGGCTTCCCTGGTGGCGCAGTGGTTGAGAGCCCGCCTGCCGATGCAGGGGACGCGGGTTCGTGCCCCGGTCCGCGAGGATCCCACATGCCGCGGAGCGGCTGGGCCCGTGAGCCATGGCGGCTGAGCCTGCGCGTCTGGAGCCTGTGCTCCGCAACGGGAGAGGCCACAACAGTGAGAGGCCCGCGTACCGCAAAAAAAAAAAGAACATGAGTTCTTTTATCTCATGTTCAGTCCTAATCTTTTTAACTAGCATTTTACCCACCACACTTATCTCCTTCCTGCAAGTCTTATTTTCTTCTATTCTTGTCTCTTCCCTCCACTCCCAACTTTCTTTTTTCCTTTAGTACCTCTCTTCTCTTAGACCAAGAAAAGTGGAGGGGGAAATGATGGACTCTGTAGCTTTACGAACTGTCATCTCGGTGTTTATGGAGAATGTGGGGTACATGCACAGAACATAAAACTGGGTAACTGTGTACTCGGACCACATGATCAGCCGCTTCTGCCTCGTGGTTCGTGGTTCTGTGTGTATGTCCTTAATGCTACCAGTTTACGGTGCTATGGAATGACAGATATGTGTTTATAGCATTATTCTTAGGGTCAAAAGGATTATAACTAAATATCGCCTCTTTCCGAAGTATAAGTTTTTAATCTCTTATTATACTTACTTCTAGGACAGGAACGGTTTGGCAACATGACCCGAGTATATTACAAAGAAGCTGTTGGTGCTTTCGTTGTCTTTGATATATCGAGAGGTTCCACGTTTGAAGCCGTTTTAAAATGGAAAAATGATCTGGATAGTAAAGTCCATCTTCCAAATGGCAACCCTATTCCTGCTGTCCTCTTAGCTAACAAATGTGACCAGAAAAAAGACAGTGGCCAGAATACTCCCCAGATGGACCAGTTTTGCAAAGAACATGGCTTCACTGGATGGTTTGAAACCTCTGCAAAGGTGAGGTCTGCTGTGCGTTTGTTATCTGCTCTGCTGTTAATTCGTAAATCTGACCTGTAACTTTAAAGTATTTAGATGGATTTACCTGAGTGGTTTTTGGAAACTTAGTAAAAGGTGAAGCGTAGCATGGATATGTTATAGCTTCTTTCACTCAGCAGCAGGACTGCTTTCAGAATTGGCTAGTGGAGAGGTGAATAGAAGGGCAGATTTTACATTAAAATAAAAATGACTATTATTAGAGCAAAGAACAAATGACATTTTCTATGAGTTTGAGTCCTTAAATGAAGTACTTTCCATGTACCTGGAGTTTGTGGGGTATGAGGTATATTGTCAAGCACAACTAGTTTTGATTTTTACGGAAGGCTTAATAAAACTTAGGTACATAGTTGTCCCTAGGGAAGATGTAAGTCATGTGCAGGTCTAACAGACATTGAAAAGGTCAGAGAGAAGATGTATTCAGATGATGTTTGAAGAGTTTTAGATCAAATGTGTAGGAAAATTTGAACAAGAGGAAATTATCAATATTTGTGACATACTTCTTGATGAATAGTAGAGTGAGAATTTTTTCTTTCAGCCATTATGGGAAGCTGGATAAAATGTTTTTTGAAGAAAAACAAAAACACATTGGCTGTTGAAAATCCTAACGGTCTAAATATACACGAAAGCAAAGGTGACAATACCAAGCACAAAATATTGTGCTGGAGGGGGTTTATGTGCATTGGAAGTTTCACTTTAGAGGTCCAGTAACATTCAGACATGAGAGGATGATGAATTATTAGCAAAATTCTGTGATGGCAAACTCAAAACCATGAATTTGATATAATCTTAACACAGTTCCAGCTTTTAGTATGCCTTCTGTGAATTTCTTGTATATATCAAAAAAAAAAAAAAAATGCATTGTTTCTCCAAATGACCTACTTACTTATTACCAGGTTACTTTTAGCTTTACCAGAAACCCATCCTAAAAGTGGAAGATTATTTGCTGCCACTGATGATCAGAATAATGAAAGCAAAGCTGTGGGAGACTACACAAAAAGTGCTCTGAAAATATTGTGATGGTGGGGTCACTGGAAAAAAATAGTGTCTGCTGAAGACAGAAGTGTTTACTCCTAAGCTAAAGGCTATTTGTTTAAACAAATATATTCTAGTATCTTAAAATTTAGTTTCATAAATAAAAAGTAGTAGTGGAAGAGAGATGAAGACCAGGGTTGCTGCATGAGCACTTAGCCAAACAGGAAGGAAGAGATTGCAGAAGGCAAGGCTTTTTATAGAGGCACTTGTTTTGGAAGCCATGCCCTCTGTCTGCTCTCTGCATCTGTGGGGATTTGCTTTACTTCCCGGCTTTGTTAGAAAAAAATTAGTGGTTATGTGTAAGTGTTTATTAGAGCATGAGATTTGGTGGAGAAGATGAATATATTACAGATAAAATTTCCTCTTCTGGTTTTATTTGAATTAATCATTCAGGTAATAAATCTAAATTTCTCCCCAGAGTCTAGAAGGAAGAGTCATAAACAATAGTATCATGTGGCCTGTCACCTGAGAATGTATAAGTCATCAGCTTCATGATATCTATGGACAGGGTTACATGTAGAGGTGAAAAGAAAAACATTCATATGTTCTGTGCCTTCCTACAAATATATTAGAAACACCTTCTGCAAAATTTCCTTAGTGGTAAACCAGGAGTATTTCAAGAGAGTAACAGTAATATAAAATTTTTGTTAAAAATTTTAGTCAAGGCTTAAAGTACCACCCAATTGTCACTAATACCTATGCTTCTGAGCTGGCCAGCAGCTAACTTCAAATCTGATTTCTGCTAGAATACCAGTGATCTGAATTCTGATACAAACACAGCCAAAAGGCAAGTTTGAATTCATGAACTTCATCTTTTCACCTTTATGGAAAATAATGGATTTCCAATATGAGAATGTGTGACTAATTACACTACAATGTGGGACTTTCTGTTCCTGATCAATAACAATTAAATGCAGTAAGAGAACATTATAATTATTCGGTATAATGGGGATGGTGGGGACTGAGGGACATTTGGGCATTTAAAGATCAATACGTTAATTAAAGTTAATGCTTATCTTGGGAGTGGAGGTAAAAAAAAAAAGCTTGTGTTGGTGCTAGAAAAGATACCTGAATAAATAGCAGAGGTCTTGCAGAGTTCTCACTGTCTGAGAAAGGTATAACAAATAACGGAGAAGGCTAGAATGAACCTCGTGGTACTGGACTGGAATTGGAAAAGTCAATATATATGTATATATATATATACACACATATATAAATTCTGTATTAATGTGTATATGTGTGTGCATATACACACACATGCACATACATGTACACATACCTACACAAACATAGAAGCAGATACCAGTACGTGTATGGATACATACATATTTACTGGGTGTGTCCGCTGAAGAGGATTAGAAGCAATGACAGCACAGAACCAATGAGCTTTGCAAGTCCTTAGAATTTGGTTTTTAAATACTGTTATCCAATAAAAAGAACTGAGTCTCCCTGGAGAAATGACTGATTTCACGACTAGTAGGACAAGGAAAGTAAAGATGTGCCTGAGATATTTTGTGGTGCCGGAAGGTAAGGAAACGCTCACAAAGTGACGGAGATGCGTCAAAAAGACACAGGAGCCTGCTTATAGGAGCTCCAAAACCTAAGACGATTTGAGCAACAAAATAAATAATTATTGTAATGGACTTAATACATAGAATAAAATAATAATCCATGATATGAATAAACAAATGAATAAATGGGAGAGAAGAGAAAGCTCTTCCTAACAGTAGAACTCCAAATCATAAATGGAGAAGGAATGATGGAAATAGAAAGTCACCATTAAACACAACAGTAATAATTGTTCTAGGGAAAAATTAATTGATGCCAAAATGCGTAGGGAAAGGTATGGTGAAAAACAGGATATTTACATATTTGTACTGAGTACAGAGTGAAAAATAGTAACTTTTCAGTGGAGAAGCCTGGCAGACATGACTTCAAGCAAGTATGCCTCCTCATACACTGAGAAGGGCACATCATGTATGTCTTATTCCTGCCAACAATGCGTGACTTGAATTTCATGATACGGGAACATCAGACAGATCCATACTGAGGGATAGTCTCTGGCCAGTACTCTCTGAGGGTGTCAAGGTCATGAAAGGCAAGGAGACCGAGGACCTGTTCCAGATTCAAGGAGACCAAGGAGACAGATCGCGAAATACAGCTGCTCGCCTGCATCAGAAACAGGGCAGGGAGACAGTTGATGAAATTCGAGCAAGGTTGATAGAGTAATGCTGGCACAGTACTGTCATCTGGTTTCTTGATTTTGATAGTTATACTCTGGTTGCCTAAGATGTTAATGTCTGAGGAATATGGGTGAAGAATATATAGGAATTTTTACTACTTTTACGATGTTTCTGTAAATCTGAAATTATTTTAAAATGAAAAGTTAAATACTTTTAAAAAGAAGCACAGTTTTTGCTATATGTTACGTATCATATATTTAACGACAGCTTATGAATCAGTCACACAAATGTTGTGATAGCTGGTGACTCCTAGAGCACCCTTAACGGGCATCACACCCGCAACATTGTTTCAGCTCAGTTTATACATGTCAACTAAAAGTCATAATTTGCACTCAGAGATGGGGAAGCGACATGTTGCATTTATCATATTTTAATGTGGTTTGAGCTCTTCAGCATTTTTTTTTTCCACAATGTATCCTGCGTACTTGAAGTAGATGTTCAAGGGCAGATTTTTGTTTTTGTTTTTATCTCTGTGCTTTCACTTATGTGGCTGGCGACCTACAGCAGGATGAAGACTCATTTACCGTGGAGATAGTTCATTGAACCTCAGTGGCAAAAGTTTAAAACATTAAAAAACAGAACATCAGAAAGAGTGATCCTTTGTAAAAAGAAGAATGTCTCAGTCACATTACTCAGTAGCATTGAACTCTTAGCAAACACTTTCGTATTGGAGCAGGAGATGGAGCTGGCGCACTTATAATGCCCCCTCTGACAAACTTTCCTAGTTCCTGGTAATACTCTAATGCTTTCCTCTAAGAATATTGATCCTGAGAATTGATCCTGGTTGTTTCTGCACTACAGGATAACATAAACATAGATGAAGCATCCCGGTTCCTAGTGGAGAACATTCTTGCCAACCACCAAAGCTTCCCTAATGAAGAAAACGACGGCAGAATTAAACTGGATGAGGAGACCGTGAAAAAACAGAACAAATCCCAGTGTTGCTGACTCGGCGTCTGCTTCTCTCCTGCGGATGCAGCCTGATTCGGTTGGAAGCAAATTCCTGAGACTGGATCACGGATGGTGGATATGCTGCTCTGTGAATCTTCAGGGCTGTGCCTTAAAATAACAAGGATGGCACCCCTGGGAGCCTGTGACGAAAGGGGACCCTGGTGAAGCAGTGTCCCGCCAGGGGCTCTTCCCCTTCACCTGTGAACACTTAGGCTTCTGTTGTTGTTGCCATCATATTCAGGATAATGTTTATGTCCTTTTTAACATCTTTTAAAATGACAGTTCTTCAGGATTTGTTAAGGCTTGGAAGTTGTGGCTTTCAGTGTGAACCCTGGGCTGGTAATAAACTTTCCCTGCAGCCTCACTGTAGTTTTATGAGTCTGTATTTTTGTCTCCCGTATCCTATCCTCAAGTTCGAGGGAGGCTTTGAGACCCTTTTCGCCACAGAAAGCTGGAAGTTTCTGTTGAGCAGTTTATTTTTCTAGTCAAAACTTTGGTACTTCATGTAAAATTGTTATCCTTAAATATTGTAATTTAACTAGTCGTGGCTAGTGTGACATGTGGTTATTCCCCTTAAATACATTAAAATCCCCTTCCTAATGACTCAGGAAGCACTCACACCACACTGGTACTCTGATCTGGTTGGTACCAGTTGGAAACAATATAAATGAACATCTCTTCTTTTCTCTCCCTAGTCCGTTCTCTCCTTTCTTCTTCCTGTGTGTTTGTTTATAACTAAGAGCCTGATAGATATTACTGTTGCAGTTGTAACTAGTCTTTTCAAATCTGTAATAGTAATGGTTAAGGAGAGACTTTATTTCAAAACATATACAATTAAATCGAGATTTCTGTAGTAGGCATTGTGAAAGAAATTAGGTCATGTGTGGTTTTATACAAAGTTTTGAACATTTAAAGTATAGTACATGAGAAACAAAGCAGGCTCACAATACTTGTATTGTCATTTAACCCAATTAAGGAAAAGAATAAATATTTTGACTGCAACTTTTGTTTTGAATTCATGTAGTTCTAGAAAGGTAATATGGACATACTTTTCTGTCTTAGAAAAATCTGTGTCTGTTCACTTTTGCCTTTTATTTTTAAGGGGGTTAATGATATCATGTGAAAGGTCCAACTTATCCCTTTCAAAGGAAATTTAAAAGTATTTGTGACATACCAAAGACAATGCAAAATGAGGTCTTGTACATTAAGTATGAACTTGGATAGGAAATATCTGTACATTTATTGAGCAGGGGGAAAAAAAAAAGACTAGCAATCCTATTAAAGAAAAAAAAAGACTAGCAAATTGCATTTGCTCTCACAGGTGTACTCTGAGAATAAGTAGTAACTATCGTGGGCTGTCAAATGTAGCTTGCCCTTCTCACGTTAAACCTGAGCCTTGGCTAGGAATCAAATGTGTTTGTGTGTTATATATTTAAGTAAATCAACTCTTTAACCTCTTTGGACACGTATTCTCTGTAGAATCAGATTTTCCTGAGGCCAAGGAATAGAAAGCAGACCCTGATTTAAGTAATACTAATTTAATTAATACAACCCTCTTAAGTTTTTAAAAATCATGCATTAAATCTTGCTTTCTAGGAAACATGTGTCATACTTTAAATTTTTTTCTAGTCTAGGTACAAAGTTCAACTTTTTAACCTTTTTTAAATTCCAGAGTCCAATAGTGTAAGTATTATGAAATATCTGTGCCAAAACCAAAATGTTAGAAATATAAAGCTTATTCTAGGTAGTCATTAAAAGACTGAATGTTCTTTTTTCATATACTGAGTTTTAATTTTTACAGGAAATTCATCATGTTTACATTGATTTAGCAGTGGATTCAGAATCAGTAGTATTGCACTTTCTTTGCCCATCTCTACCATATTTGTTTTCTTCTCTTGGAATAATTTTAAGGATTGACAGCACCTTAAATAATTTTTTTCTATAAACACTCCGGGTTCTGTATGTCAGTGTGAGGTAGTGTATTCTATTTATTATTTCCTACACTTTAGAAGTAAAACCGAGTAACTGTTTTGCTTTACTCCTAAATTCTCACTATAATTTATTTTTGCAACTTGGACATGAAACTTGAAGTGAGGGTGTTGGGGAAGGACAAGTTCTCCTCTACCCTTTCTAGGTTCTTCTGGCTGGTCTAAGAATTAAGTTGACATGAAACCGATTAACAGGAGAAAATCAAATTTAATTGCATACATACAGGGCCCCAAAAGAAAAATGAGACCCAAGGACAGGTTGGGCAATTGAGGCTTTTCTACCATCTGAGAGAAAGAGAAGGGGGTAGGGGTTTGTGACTTCAAAGGGGAGGAAAGCAATTCACTCGAAGATGGAAAATGTTTGGTAAACAAGTATTTGCTCTGCCATGCAGAGACAGTGGGACACAAAGAGGAATCTGGTCTTCAGGCTCTGCTGAGTGCCCCACCACACATGGCCCATGTTCTTTGTAGGTATCTCGGGTGCAGAAATAAGCAGCAGGCCCTTTGTCTAAATTCTTTTAGTCAGTTAAGGGGGAGGTAAAAAAGACTTCCTGAGTCTCGGGTTTCTTAAAAATAATCAGCCTAATGTCATCCTTATGCCAAAGAGATATATTTTGGGGTGGCAAATTTTGCTCCCCTACAACGGTAAGCTACATAAATGATTAAAGGAAAGAAGAGAATACTTTGGTATTCCTTATTCACTTAATTGCTGAATAAAAACTCCTCAGCCTCACTTCAGACTTAAATAGTTTTCTGGGAATGGAGCTCAGAAATCTGCTTTAAAAAAAATCTGGTGATGTCCATTTTGAAAACCCTGTGGAGTGGGTAGCAATAGTTAAAGTGTTATTTAGTTTGAAATCTATGTTTTTACATAAACCATTAACATGCTTAAAATATAGCATTTTCATTTCCATTTATAAATCAGTGTTGTTCAAAAGCCTGAACTCCTTAAACAGTGGACCAGCAGAATAAACTCACTTTCGTCCACTGCAGAAAATGGAGACCTAAGGGTTCTGACAGGCTGGACTAACCTACAAGTAGTGTAGCCATTTGGAAAAAGGAAGTCATAATCTCTATGTCATATCTTCATTACACTGTTCTCCAAAATGATACAATCTGTAAATTAATAAGTGTGAAAACAAGAAATAAAACTACAAAAACTTTAGCATGTATGAAAAAATTTTGATGTTGGGCTAAGAAAAATCTTTAAATCCTCAAATGCTTAAAGCCAAAGAGGAAAACATAGATACGTTTGGTTATATCAGTATATCTTGTACAGCAAGATGATATGAGTAAAATTATTACAAATTACAGCAAAGAAAATATTTGTAATTCATTCAGTTGGTTGAGGATTAATAAGTCAAATAATAAAAAATAAGCACTCAATAAGACAATGAGTAAAAATGAGCAAATAATGTAAAACCAGCCTTACAGAAGAGGCAAGTCATGTGTCAAATCTTAGTATCCAGGAAAATTCACCAAAAATGTATGAGTTTGATTATATCTCTGATTTGGATGAACATATAGGAAAACAGATATTCATTAACTGCTGTTAACTAGATCCGTCTTGATAGAGACCTCTGAGTTTCCCTCACGGGTTGCTGTTCACTTTACTCTTTTCGTCCACATCTTGCCTAGAAGTGGAACTGCTATTGATGGGGAAATAGAATTAAGAACACAACCTCCTGGGGCTTCCCTGGTGGCGCAGTGGTTGCGAGTCCGCCTGCCGATGCGGGGGACACGGGTTCGAGCCCCGGTCCGGGAGGATCCCACGTG